>NC_053128.1:34372318-34469818 GCF_010015445.1 Perca fluviatilis | reverse complement strand
TATGTGATTATATATGATATACCCTGTGTCTTCATATGTATTCATACTTAAGGACTAGTTATAATATTTCAGAAGACAAAAACATGTTAATCCATTTATGTTGTTTTATTTTGAGTGATGAAATATGTTCACAGTAAATATGTATTTGAAGAAGAGGGTGGTCTGAGTGTGGACTGGTAGCTGGAGAGGTATCAGTCATCCTCCTGGTGTGCTGTGAATGTTAATCAATATTAATGCATGTCTATATATTCCTGTGTGTGTACATGAATCAACAAAAAAAGTATAAGTATAAAATTAGATATTTTGTCAAGAAGACTAATAACTTCTTTATTATATTCTCTTGTTGCTCCTGGAATAACATCCTGATTGATTTGTAGTTTTCTGAGAATCATTAATAAAATGTCTGCTTGATGAAACCAGTTTGTTCAGAGTGTCTTCACTGGATCAGCAGCAGCTTTATGTGTCTGTTGAACTTTCTGCTCAACTTTCTTCAATAAACATGTATTTCTCTTTTTTATATTAATATCATCAGCAGCTTTTTGAGTTTCTTTCTTTCTTCAAGAAACGTCTATTTCTCTTTGTTATGCCATGTTATGTTATATATTAACATATACTGTATATTCACATATATGCATGATAAAAATAGAGTTTGAAGAGTATACACTTGAAATTAAAGTTCTGAATATGTAGATGTGTTGAAACATGTTGAATGTGAATCAGTCTAATAAAGTTCAGGTCAAACCCAATAAAACTTGTGATGTCTAGTATTTGATATCAAACATTGTTGATATTAAATAATTGGAGGACGTAGAGACAGAAACTCACCACCTTTTGGTAATGTTTCCTTTCATGTTTCAGTTGTACCAGAAGACATGATCAGCCAATCAGAAAACACTCCTATTATTATTATTATTATTATTATTATTATATAAATACAGAAGATAATCAGTTTAGGAGTCTGATAACTGACGATATGAAACAGTTTATTATCCAATCAGAAAGAAGATTAGAACATGTTTTATTTGGTGACTCCTTTTGTCTCAGTGAGTTTCTCTATTTCTATTTAGTATTTTATTGGTTGTTATGCTGATTATGTTTCATTGTTTTAAACTCGGTTGTTATTAAAAAGTGTCCTAAAGTCAATAAAGTTTTCATTTGAAGGAGAAGATGAACCAGCAGTGATGTTTCCTTTTGACCAGCAGGTGGTGAAAGAATCTAACTGAAGCTGAAACACCCTCTGGAGCTGGAAATGATACATCCTTTATAGTTTACATAGTTTAATAACATGGAAATATCATCACTGTCTAATATAAATCTAATCACTCTGTTAATAAACTGTCATATCATCTATCTCATAAAGAAACCGCTTACATTAATCATCCCATATTTATTCAGGCAGCCTTTGCACTCGGCACTATTGTCTAACTCTTAACAAAGTCCATTGTTGTTGTTGTTGTTTAATATATATAGTTATATTTAAATCTTTATATTATTTATTAATATATAGTATTGTTTAACTCTTAACCCGTGTGTTGTCTTTTGGTCCAATTTGACCCATTTTTAAAATATCTATATCAGAAATATGGGTTTCTCTTTAACTACCTAGTTTTAATTACCCCAAAATAACATGGATGATTCTTTACAAGTACAATAAAAGATCAGATCTCTACTTAAGTTGAATTTTGGGTGTTTTATTCAATGTTTGGAAACAGTTTCGTCACTCAACGTTATAAGTCTGTGATTATCCTTCCTTTATATATTATAATATGAGTCTAAATAGTTAACAAGTTCCATTGTTGTTGTTGTTTAATTTATATAGTTATATTTATATATTTATGTCAGGGACAAAGCAATGAGGAAAACTTTCAAAATGTTTTTTATTAACCTTAAAAAATTCTAAACAATATAAACCAAGAACTTAATATCAACAAAACATAAATATACTCAAAATAGCAACAACAAGACAAGATGTGAACTAAACAAACTGACCTGACTGAATCAGACACAAGGGGACATATATACTGGTTGGGACAAACCAAAGGAGACAGAAGGGGAAACCGAGACGGACTGACGGACTGAGAACTACTCCCCCCCCTCCCCCTAACATGACAGCACATGGTATGGCCACAGGATTTAACAGTAGGCTCATTGGAGATGAAGTGTGCCTCATCTGTAAAGTGGACGAGAGCTGCAGCAGCGGAGGGGATGGGTGACAAAAGTCTGCTCTCAAGTCGGACAGTTTCCAGCTGATCCCTGCCGATTCCAGCTGATCCCTGCCGATTCCAGCTGATTTCAGCTGATCCCTGCCGATTCCAGCTGATCCCTGCCGATTCCAGCTGATCCCTGCCGATTCCAGCTGATCCCTGCCGATTCCAGCTGATCCCTGCCGATTTCAGCTGATCCCTGCCGATTCCAGCTGATCCCTGCCGATTCCAGCTGATCCCTGCCGATTCCAGCTGATCCCTGCCGATTTCAGCTGATCCCTGCCGATTCCAGCTGATCCCTGCCGATTCCAGCTGATCCCTGCCGATTCCAGCTGATTCCAGCTGATCCCTGCCGATTCCAGCTGATCCCTGCCGATTCCAGCTGATTCCAGCTGATTCCAGCAGCCTTCAGGCTGAACAGGAAGTGACAGAAACACTGGTGGTCCGATTCTGATTTAATAAAATGTTTTATCAGACCCATATATCAGCTCCTACACAGTCTCCAGTTGGTTTATTATGACAGAGTAGCTGTCAGAATGCTCTACATCAGATCTGGTGCTGATTTTAATTACCAACAGACTGTAGATGATCTGATGCTGATTTTAATTACCAACAGACTGTAGATGATCTGATGCTGATTTTAATTACCAATAGACTGGAGATGATCTGATGCTGATTTTAATTACCAATAGACTGGAGATGATCTGATGCAGATTTTAATTAACAGACTGGAGATGATCTGATGCTGATTTTAATTACCAATAGACTGGAGATGATCTGATGCAGATTTTAATTAACAGAATGTAGATGATCTGGTGCTGATTTTAATTACCAATAGACTGTAGATGATCTGATGCTGATTTTAATTACCAATAGACTGGAGATGATCTGATGCAGATTTTAATTAACAGACTGGAGATGATCTGGTGCCGATTTTAATTAACAGACTGGAGATGATCTGATGCTGATTTTAATTAGAGATTTTTTTTTAGATTAGATTTTTCAGATATTTCTACTTTACTTTACTATTTTTTTGTGGCGACTTTTTACTTTTACTCCTTACATTTTAACACGAATATCGGTACTTTCTACTCCTTACATTTTAAAAATTGTCTCGTTACTTTAGTTTTGTACAAGAGGTCGTAATGTCGGAGAATAGCGCGGACACGCCCCACACCGCATGAGCGGCGCGCCACACAGAAAAAAGTGAGAAAAAAGAAAGAGAGACTAGTATTATAGTAATATTATATATAGTGATAGTAATATAGCTGTCCGGAGGATAATCAGTTGAGATTGTGTGTGTGCGTCCTTGAGAACTGTAAGTAGTATAACTTATGTTGTCAGTTCATTAAAGCCTGTTGTTGTATTGGTCTATAGTTCATGTACAGTTACAGTAGGTTAGCTAGTGATTTAGTTGTTTGTGTTCTTCACCTGTTAGCTAGGTCTCACGTTGCTTGTAAAGCATCAAAAGAGAGAAGTTGTCTCTGTCCGTGTTTTACAGACACACCTGGCGCAGTTTGAAACCAGCATCAGCTTTAAATCCGGTCCTAATCTAGTCCTCACTAGCAAGTTTCAAATAATTTCACTGGAGTTACCGTTATTATTTTTCACGCGATCAATACCGAATTCAATCTAATTGGATGGGAATATACTGTAGGCTACGTTGCATGTAACGCACCACTACAAGACGACTCGACAGATTCGGCCGCATTCTGCATTCATTTGCGGCAAATAATTGCAGCTTGATGGTGGTAACGTTAGCACTAGTAGTATGGACGGCGACATTATTGAAAATGAAGAAAACAGAGATCCCAGAGATTAGGCAGACAAGCAGCAAGACATTCCCAATCATCCCTGGCCTTATCTGAGAGAGATGTTTGAGATAGGCTAGGAGGCATCAAGTACGACTCCTGGCCAACGTGCTGTGTAACTCTAAAAGTATGGGGAACTTCTTAATTAATCTATGTTTAGTAATTCATATTGTATCCTTTATTTTATTTCTATATTTGAGCACACACACATACATGTAGATTCCTTTAAATGTTAAGGGGACGATTATAAAGAGAAACTGGATCTGTGAATTCTCACAGAATCACAGTTGAATTCATATCTTGCTACTCAGTCAGAATCTTATTAAGCTGGAGTCCCAGTCTCTGTCACAATAATCATATATGTGATGTTTGGCAGACATCCATTTAAATTGTAGACAATGGCATATAAAGAGCCTGGTTTTTATGTCCACTGAAGTTTCTCATCTTGCACTCTATAACGTGTGTGGTCCAGGTAGCTTTGCATAAAAAGTGGTTGTCATTCGCAAGGCTACTTTTACTTTTATACTTTAAGTACATTTCAAAGCCTGTACTTTGTTACTTTTACTTAAGTAAAGAAGTTAAATCAGTACTTCTACTTTTACCAGAGTATTTTTTAACACAAGTATCTGTACTTCTACTTAAGTACGGGAAGTGAGTACTTTTGCCATCTCTGTATCAGCCACACAACATGTGTTCTGTACAGAATAAGTCTTTAAATCAGACACATAGCAGTTAAAATCCCTCTGATTCAAAATCAATAAAAAGTTTATATAAAACGTCATCATGTGGAGTCGTTTCTAAACCAATCAGCTGTTCGATCAGCTGAGAGGCCGCCGTTTCCCAGCATGCCCTGGGTCCGCCTGGGTCTAAAACCTGCGGCTGCCGTGATCTCGTGAGGTCATCGTTGCCCACGTGTGCGTGATGTCAGAGCAGGACATGTCAGCAAATCTACCCAGCATGCATTGGGTGGTGATCGCCGGTGATCGATTCTGCGCAGATCTGGCTCATCTTCAACGAGCCTACTCCTTCACCTTTGACCTCTCCTTTTCTCCCCCAGGAAGGACCGGCCCTCCAGCATGGTAACAAAGAACAAAACATGATGATTAATATAACACAACAATGATTATTTAACCCTACAATTTAAAATGTGTTCACTCCATTTAAACAGTGTAAGGGTCAAAGTAAATAAATATGTAGATTATAAATCAAATGACCAGTGTTTAGACTACTTTAGTGATGATGAATAGTTTGGGGTGTGGCTGACTGTAAAGTTAACCTGTGTACTAAACACAATAGGGGGACATTGTGTACAGTGTTACCATTGCTGGCTGTTGTTACCATGGGAACCTGTTGGCCATCACACTGTAAAAAGTAGTTAAATGTTGGTCTGTCTTTGTTCATCTTAGCTGTGGGTCTGGTTCTGGATGGAGGTTACATCGACAGCAACCAAAAACCAGAGTCAGATTTCTTGGATTTGTTCACATACTATAAAGATATTCAGAACTTATATGATCGTTAAATTATCCACAAGAGTTAAATGTTTATATATTGAACAACATTGAGAAAGTCAGTAAGAAAAGCTTTAGAAATGTAAATTTAAATTTGGGGAAATGTTTGGTTGAGTCTCATTCAGGGCATGGTAGACAGTCCTGAATGTTGACACAGAAAAGCTCTTTATTGGAGGTGAGGAAGATACCAGACGTTCATTTAACTAAACTACCATTATAGTCTTCATCACTCAAATCTTTTCTCTTAGAAAACTGGAAGAAACTATTTGAAAAGGTTTCTAATAAAACCCAAACCTTACCTTTGTGTTGCCTGTCAAAGTTGGTTTTTGATAGACATAAACATTTGCTGTTTCCTGCTTTCTGATTTTCAAACGTCTCTGAGCCAGTTTGTGTGAAATCGTGACCACAGAGCGTCCTCCCTCTCTTCCTGTTTACTGATGAAGTCAAATGGTTTCTCTTTAAACCATGTGACTCCAGATGGTCCTCCTCCCTCTCTACTGATATACTGTATCAACTGTTCTCTTCTCTCTCTGCCTCCTCTACATCACAGACCAACAACACAGGTAAGAACACTTTGGAACAGGAAATACTTTAAAATGATCAGATCAGGAGGTAATACCAGATATAAATACACAAGGAAAATGTATTTGACATAAATAATAACTGAACATACAACATTACATTCATATGATTTAATATTCACAGTTCCTCTTTATTGCAACATGGCCGCTCCGTGACCAGTATGAACGGATAGATTGGATAACACAGGCGCTGAAATAAAAATAGCTGCGCTAACGCTTACGTGCCCGGTGTGTTTTCACTGTAAGTTACCACAGTAATAGGGCTCTATATACCCAAATATTTGTTTAAATAAAAAATGTTGAACTGATAGTGAGGCTGTAAAAACTTAGAAAGGAAAGTGATATTACATCTGAAGATGGAGATTTGGTCGTCTTGCTCTTGAAGTTTATTTCCTGGTGGCACAGAACGTGATGAGGGCCCATGTGCTCCTGTGGGCCACGTGTCCAGCTTTCTTCTTCCTGCTGTCTCTCTCAGTCGTTTCTCACAGTTCTCCAGTCACTGGTTGTTGTTCTACATATAAAATGATGAAAACTAATATTTTTAAGTGCATGCATGGTGTTATAAAACTGCATGTCATGCATTAGTATGCAAGGATCCATTATGCAATGTACGTAACTCTTATATTGTTAGAACAACACAGAATGTTATGTGATGCATTAAAAGTTAATCACGTAATAGATAGCTAGATAGCTAACAACAACACTATTTTGTAAACAAAAAACTAAAAGCCATTATAAAGAGTCCTTAAATCATTTGTTTAACTATCAGTCGAATTTAAGGCGAAGGGTAAATAAATACATTTTACTTTTCCCCCATAAACCATGGTATAATACGCTCAACTCCTAACACCATATTCTTTGAGTTACACAATCTTTGGCTTAGATCTCATAAACTAAACTAAAAAAGGATGAATTCAATGAAATACAGAGATGGGAGTAACGAAGTACAAATACTTTGTTACTGTACTCAAGTAGATTTTTCAGATATTTCTACTTTACTTTACTATTTTTTTTTTGTGGCGACTTTTTACTTTTACTCCTTACATTTTAACACAAATATTAGTATTTTCTACTCCTTACATTTTAGAAAATTGGCTCGTTACTTTAGTTTTGTACAAGAGGTCATCTATCAGGAGTGATTGGGAGTGCATGTCGGAAAATAGCTCAGACACCGCCTCACACCGCGAGCAGCCACACGGAGAAACAAATGAGAGAAAAGAAAAAGAGACGAGCTGTCCGGAGGATAATCAGATTGTGTGTGTGCGTCCTTGAGAACTGTAAGTCGTATAACTTCTGTTGTCAGTTCATTTAAGCCTGTTGTTGTATTGGTCTATAGTTCTTGCAAATTTAAAGTAGGTTAGCTAGTGATTCTGTTGTTTGTGTTCTTCACCTGTTAGCTAGGTTGCACGTTGCTTGATCTTATTAAAGCATCAAAAGAGAGAAGTAGTCTCCGTCCGTGTTTTAACAGACACACCTGGGGGGGGGGAGCTGGAAACCAGCATCAGCTTTAAATACGGTCCTAATCTAGTCCTCACTAACAAGGTTCAAATAATTTCACTGGAGTTACCATTATTATTTTTCGCGTCATCAATACCGAAAATAAAGAGATGTTTTGGCATCAAGAAAGACACCTGGCGAATGTGCTGCATAACTCTTAAAGTATGGGGAACTTCTTAATTAATGTCTGTTTAGTAATTCATTATTAATCCTTTATTTTCTTTCCAGAAGCCATATTGGAGCATACATGTAGATTCCTTTAAATGTTAAAGGGATACTTCACCGATTTAGCATTCAGCTTTGTATCAGTAGAAACCCGATAGTATTTCTGAATGACCGTGCCTCCCTCCCTCATGTCCCCCTGAGACGAGAGATTTCTGCATTTGGGGCCTGGAAAAAATCTTCCGATGACGTAAAATGACGATTTTTGCGTCATTGGAAGATTTTTGGGCCAGAGGCAAAGGACTACAGACAAATAGAAAAGAAAGAAATAAGGCATAATAGGCATCACTGCATACTTTATCATGTAAGCTATTGATAAGGATCCTATTTAAAGTGGCTACTGTCTAAATACAATAACCTGATGGCGGAAGGAATACAAGATTTGGAGTAATGATTACTGTATATACGGTATGTACTGTATGTAGGATTGCTTTCATTTGATTTTCACATGTGTATCTGGGGGCAGGTCCTCATCTTTAGCCTAGCCTTAGGCAACATTTACATATGTATTTAATTTATCAAAGCCAATGAATGAAGAAAGTTAAATTGGTTAGAATATAGCTAGCAAATATAATGAAATAATTTAGTTTAGGCTATGCATAGTAATAATAAATATAATAAATATTTCATTTTCTTTTTTGTAATGGTAAAAAGAGCAGGAGAGATAGAGACATCCCCACAGACTCCCTGCAATGATACTAACAGGCATGTCATTGAACCCAATGTTGCTCACCTTCTTCACTGGGAAAGGGAGGGGCTCAGTTAGGGGGAGACTGGGGAGCTGCTGACTCATCTGTTGTTAAGGCTGCTAAAAGGGGCAGGGACAATGATTTAATATGAATATCTTGCTAAACGTTTCCCTGCACTGATTAAACGGTGATTAAATGTAGGCTAACACTAGTCTGTAGCTAGCTAGCTTATTTCACTATGGACATTAAGCCAACAGGTTAATACCACTCACAAACTAGAGGCTACCCACCTTTCATGGTGAAAAACTGGGTTACAGTTTGACACCCTTTCCTTTGTCTTTCCTCTCCCTCTTTTCTCTTTTTCCTTTTCTGAAAACCAGATTTTGATTTAACGTTACTTGGCAACATTGTGGTCACTGTAGTTCAATTCAATTCAATTCAATTCAATTTTATTTATAGTATCAAATCATAACATAGGTTATCTCGAGACACTTTACAGATAGAGTAGGTCTAGACCACACTCTATAATTTACAAAGCAACCAACAATTCCAACAATTACAGTAATTCCCTCAAGAGCAAGCAGTGCGACAGTGGGGAGGAAAAACTCCCTCTTGGGAAGAAACCTCGGACAGACCCAGGCGGGGTTTTTTTTTTGTTTTTTTTTTTTTTTTTATTTTTTTTTATTCCATTGAACAGTGAACAGGATGTGAGCGCAACCAGGATCCCAGAAGCTAGGATTAGTAACTAGCATTTCCGGGACGGGATACACGCAAATAGTAATAGTAATAGAGAGGGAGAGGAGAGAGCAGCTCAGTGTGTCAAAGGAAGGAAGTCCCCCGGCAGTCTAGAACTATAACAGCGTAACTATAACAGCGTAACTAAGAGAGACAGGTCATAAGGAGAGGTAACTTTTTCGGGCTTAGAACTCTCCCCCTGCCGGATCTGGCTTGGCTGGCCTGCCTCCCTCTACTTTGTTATGTATTATTAATCTAACAATTATGAAGAGAAGCAGTTTGGCCAGTTAGGTGAACACTGCAACTCCTCACTCCCTAACTATAAGCTTTATCAAATAGAAGAGTTTTAAGTTCATTCTTGAAAGCGATTACAGTTTCTGCCCCCCGAACCCAGATTGGGAGCTGGTTCCATAGGAGAGGAGCCTGATAACTGAAGGCTCTGGCTCCCATTCTACTTTTAGAGACTCTAGGTACCACCAGTAACTCTGCATTCTGGGAGCGCAGTGCTCTAGTAGGACAATAGGGTATTAGGAGCTCTTCTAGATATGATGGTGCTAGACCATTTAGAGCTTTGTAGGTCAAGAGAAGGATTTTAAACTCAATCCTGTATTTTACAGGAAGCCAGTGCAGAGAAGCTAATACAGGAGAAATATGATCTCTTTTCTTAGTTCTTGTGAGAACACGCGCTGCAGCATTCTGGATCAGCTGGAGAGTCTTAAGGGACTTATTTGAGCAACCTGACAGTAGGGAATTACAATAGTCCAGCCTAGAAGTAACAAATGCATGAACTAGTTTTTCAGCGTCGTTTTGAGGCAGGATATTCCTAATTTTGGCAATGTTACGAAGATGGAAAAATGCTGTTCTTGAGGTTTGTTTTAGATTGGCATTAAAGGATATATCCTGATCAAAAATAACTCCTAAATTTCTGACAGTAGTGCTGGAGGCCAGGGCAATACCATCCAGAGTAGCTATATCTTTAGATAATGAAGTTCTGAGGTGTTTAGGTCCCAGTACAATAACTTCAGTTTTGTTAGGGTTTAACATCAGAAAATTATAGGTCATCCAGGATTTTATATCCTTAATGCACGCTTGAAATTTAGCTAGCTGACTGGTTTCGTCTGGCTTGATTGACAAGTATAATTGGGTGTCATCTGCATAACAGTGAAAGTTAATTGAGTGTTTCCTAATAATATTGCCTAGTGGAAGCATATATAGGGAGAAAAGAATTGGTCCAAGCACTGAGCCTTGAGGAACCCCATGGCTAACTTTAACGTACTTGGAGGATTTATCATTAACGTTAACAAATTGAGATCGATCAGAGAAATAAGACTTAAACCAGCTTAGTGCGATTCCTTTAATGCCAACCAAGTGTTCCAATCTCTGTAACAGGATTGAATGGTCAATAGTGTCAAATGCAGCACTAAGATCTAGTAAAACAAGAATGGAGACAAGACCTTTGTCTGCAGCAGTTAAAAGGTCGTTAGTAATTTTCACCAGTGCCGTCTCTGTGCTATGATGCTTTCTGAATCCTGATTGAAAATCATCAAATAAACTATTGCTATGTAGAGAATCACATAATTGATTAGCAACCACCTTCTCAAGGATCTTGGATAGAAAGGGAAGGTTGGATATAGGTCTATAGTTTGCTAAGACCTCAGGATCCAGGGTCGGTTTTTTCAGAAGAGGTTTTATCACAGCTACTTTAAATGACTGCAGTACATAACCTGTTAATAAGGACATATTGATCATATCTAGTAGTGAAGTGTTTACCACGGGTAACGCTTCTTTGAGTAATCTCGTTGGGATGGGGTCTAAGAGACAGGTAGATGGTTTAGCTGAGGATATCTTTAACATTAATTGTTGAAGGTCTATAGGATAAAAACAGTCTAAGTATATGTTGGGACTAGTCGTTATTTCTAGCGACTCTGCGTTTAAAGGTAAACCGTTAAAAGTTGAGGGCAAAAGGTGACGAATTTTATCTCTAATTGTTGTAATTTTATCATTGAAGAAGCTCATGAAGTCATCACTACTCAGAGCTAGAGGAATAGATGGCTCAGTAGAGCTGTGGCTATCTGTCAGCCTGGCGACAGTGCTGAAAAGAAACCTTGGGTTGTTTTTGTTTTCTTCTATTAGTGATGAGTAATAGTCTGATCTGGCCTTTCTTAGGGCCTTCCTATAGGTTTTGAGACTTTCTTGCCAATCCAAGCGGGATTCTTCCACTTTTGTGGAACGCCACTTAAAAACCACCAAAGATCATATGTTCATTTACAGTTTTTTCTGATTGCTAAACGACAGTGGGCACAACTGGAGTCACATGTGCAAAACTCTAACTACAGTCTGCACTACCTACAGTCACCTGAGCTAAACAGTTCACATCAGCTGCAAAACAGGCTCAGTGATGATGATGAAGACATACAATGTGATGAAGAAAACTTGCCACATGATGCTGGAGAGAGGCAGGATTAGTCACACTATTCTCTGGTACTGTTACGTATGTACCTTTGTACAAAATACTTTATTGAAGAAAACTGCTGATTTTCATTCCTTCTTGTTTACCTTATGTTAAAATTGGTATGCTATACAATCTATATTTTTTCCTTAAATAAACTATTGAGTAGTGTCAAGTCACTCAAATTGTTCAAACTGTAAAGATGAAAAAGTTTGTCATTTGTGTATTGGTGTTTGATGCTAGTGTTTTTACCCTCAGTGTGTTCTGAGTGACAGTGTGTGTTATCTCAGTGTGTGTGTGTGTGTGTGTGTGTGTGTGTGTGTGTGTGTGTGTGTGTGTGTGTGTGTGTGTGTGTGTGTGTTATCTCAGTGAGGATTGTGCATAGTGTTTGGCTGCACTGAGCCTGTTTGAGACGTGTGTTAAGAGTTGTGTTGCTTTGAATGAGTTGTGCAGCTGATGTGAACTGTTTAGTTCAGGTGACTGTAGGTAGTGCAGACTGGAGTTAGAGTTTTGCACATGTGACTCCAGTTGTGCCCACTGTCGTTTAGCAATCGGAAAATACTGTAATTTATAGTAGAATTTATGAATTTATTTATTTGTGTGTGTGTGTGTGTGTGTCTGTGTGTGTGTGTGTGTGTGTGTGTCTGTGTGTGTGTGTGTGTGTGTGTGTGTGTCTGTGTGTGTGTGTGTGTGTGTGTGTGTGTGTGTGTGTGTGTGTGTGTGTGTGGGGGTGTGTGTGTGTGTGTGTGTGTGTGTGTATGTGTGTGTGTGTGTGTGTGTGTGTGTGTGTGTGTGTGTGTGTGTGTGTGTGTGTGTGTGTGTGTGTGTGTGTCTGTGTGTGTCTGTGTCTGTGTGTGTGTCATGAAACATGAAAAGAGAATAAACATCTTCCAAATATAAACATCATCTCAGTCTAATAAATCAGAACAATCAATCAACACTTATTATATTTAAAAATTAGGAGATAAATAAGAAACTTAACTTCTAAAGACACTGCAGATAACTATTACAGATTTTCTGTAGAAACTCAACACTTGCTGTGTCTGTTTCAAATTAAAAGTCTTCTTACAGAATCCTTTGTCCCCTAATATTCAAGTTCAGAGAAAGTAAATATCATATTCAACAACAACAACAACAACTGTGGAGTTTGTTCCAGAGGATCATTAGGTCAAACTTATCAACCACTTTCTGACATCTATCAGCTGCCTGGATGACGTACTCTCTCAACTTTTTATTTTTCTCAGGGATCAAAGTGAATCTAATGAAGTTCATCATTGCTGAAACATCATCCAAGACTTCTTCAATCCTTCCTTCCACTTTAGACGCTTGTCTGTCATACTTCAACATCTCACACCTCCTCTTTATTTCTTTCAGGTCGTTCTTCAGCGCTTCAACGATCTCCATGAAGTCTTTCCTCAGTTTTTCTACTTTGCATACAATTTCTTTCTGTTTATATGTCTTTCTTTCTAATGCTGTACCAATAGCACTTGCTCCTACTGCTGTTATTGCTAAAGCTGCCCCTGTTGTGAATACAGCTCCAACAACCCCAAGTCCACACCATGCTGCTGCAAGAAAAACTCCTCCTCTTCTCTCTATCTGTATCTTTCTGACTTTTTTATCGATCTTCCGAAAACCTTTTACAATATCTCTCATGGTGTCTTTACAAGAGTCAAACTTTTTGATGAATGAATCTGCGTATGTTTTAAGTTTGTCCATTGCAGAGCATTGAAGAAGTGGACTTTAAATCAAACTTGAGAAAGGTTCTGTGGAGACAGGAAGCGATAGAGGTCATCAGAATAAACCCACACAGGTGTTTCCTCACAGCTCCACTCAGGTACACTCTGCTCGCATATCTTCAAAACATTACAGCTTTCTACATAGACATGGCCCAGGCTGGAGCCTACATAGACATGGCCCAAGCTGGAGCCTACATAGACATGGCCCAGACTAGAGTCTATGTAGACATGGCCCAGACTAGAGTCTATGTAGACATGGCCCAGGCTGGAGCCTACATAGACATAGCCCAGGCTGGAGCCTACGTAGACATGGCCCAGACTAGAGTCTATGTAGACATAGCCCAGGCTAGAGCCTACGTAGACATAGCCCAGGTTGGAGCCTACGTTGACATAGCCCAGGTTGGAGCCTACATAGACATAGCCCAGGTTGGAGCCTACGTAGACATAGCCCAGGTTGGAGCCTACGTTGACATAGCCCAGGTTGGAGCCTACATAGACATAGCCCAGGTTGGAGCCTACGTAGACATAGCCCAGGATAGAGCCTACATAGACATAGCCCAGGTTGGAGCCTACATAGACATAGCCCAGGTTGGAGCCCACGTAGACATAGCCCAGGCTAGAGGCTACGTAGACATAGCCTAGGTTGGAGGCTACGTAGACATAGCCCAGGATAGAGCCTACATAGACATAGTCCAGGTTGGAGCCTACATAGACATAGCCCAGGTTGGAGCCTACGTAGACATAGCCCAGGCTAGAGGCTACGTAGACATAGCCTAGGTTGGAGGCTACGTAGACATAGCCTAGGTTGGAGCCAACCTAGACATAGCCCAGGCTAGAGGCTACGTAGACATAGCCTAGGTTGGAGCCTACGTAGACATAGCCCAGGCTAGGGCCTACGTAGACATAGCCCAGGTTAGAGGCCATGAGACATAGCCTAGGTGGGAGGCTACGTAGACATAGCCTAGGTTGGAGCCTACGTAGACATAGCCCAGGCTAGAGGCTACGTAGACATAGCCTAGGTTGGAGCCTACGTAGACATAGCCCAGGCTAGAGCCTACGTAGACATAGCCCAGGCTAGAGGCTACGTAGACATAGCCTAGGTTGGAGCCTACGTAGACATAGCCCAGGCTAGAGCCTACGTAGACATAGCCCAGGTTAGAGGCTACGTAGACATAGCCTAGGTTGGAGGCTACGTAGACATAGCCTAGGTTGGAGCCTACGTAGACATAGCCCAGGCTAGAGGCTACGTAGACATAGCCTAGGTTGGAGCCTACGTAGACATAGCCCAGGCTAGAGCCTACGTAGACATAGCCCAGGCTAGAGGCTACGTAGACATAGCCTAGGTTGGAGGCTACGTAGACATAGCCTAGGTTGGAGGCTACGTAGACATAGCCTAGGTTGGAGCCAACGTAGACATAGCCCAGGCTAGAGGCTACGTAGACATAGCCTAGGTTGGAGCCTACGTAGACATAGCCCAGGCTAGAGCCTACGTAGACATAGCCCAGGCTAGAGGCTACGTAGACATAGCCTAGGTTGGAGCCTACGTAGACATAGCCCAGGCTATGTCATAGACTACATAGAGCCTAACTAGATGTACAGTTTAGTTGAGCGAAATGTAATGTATCCTAAATGGAGAATGTTAGAATCACATAAGGTCTGCAACAATAATATTTAAAGGAAATTAAAATGCTAAAAAAATAAATAAATGTTATTAATATAACTTGTTTCTCAAAGCCACAGGGAGCCACTGGAGAAGAGCTAAAGAGCTGCAGGTTACTACGAGTTTAGAAATAACAAGGTCAAAATATAAAAGCTTACAGTAAAAAATAATTTAGAATCAAAGTAAAACACTGAATTTGAGCACTAGCAGTAAAGCAGATGTTCCTGCCTGACTTCTCAGTGTGATGAAGAGGTTTAGTGGTTCTTACCTGTTGGAGAGGAGATGAAGGTGAAGCAGCTCTGAGTGCGTTCAGTATTCTCTCTCTCCTCTCTCTGCCCTCTCTCTCTCTCTCTCTGTCCTCTCTCTGTCTGTCTTATCAGCTTTAAGGAACAACTTTAGAGTTGTTTCTCTGAAATCACATGATTAGGAAAACCTTTTGAACAGCAGGCGTTTCACAGATGTCCAGCCTCTCCTGTACTGGAGGACAGGAACTGCTCCACTTTTCCCCACAGCTGATAAATTACCCGTAAGTCTATCAGCGGATTGATAGCTGTCCTTCAGAGTCATCAGAACTGTGTCCATGGCAACGGTCTGTTATGCATGCCGACGATCTGTTATCAAGATTAGCCGACCAAGCCGTGTAATAAAGAACAATAAAGTTATCAAAAGTCTGTGATAACTGTTCTGTTTCTGCAGGAAGAAGACTTCAAACTATACAAGGTCATAAGTCAGGTTGTCATCAAAAAGCCCAAAAGCTGTAAGTTAATAATAACAATAATAAATGATGAAAGCAGAAAGACGAAAAGCTGGAAAGAGTACATGGAGATCGTTGAACCGCTGAAGAATGACCTGGAAGAAATAAAGAGGACGTGTGAGAAGTTGGAGCAAAGATCAGCTGGAGATCAGGCTGGTAATACTCTGACAGACATGGAGTTTACAATTATTTTAAAATATACATTTTCCATATTATTATTATTATTATTATTATTTAAAGGGGAAGCCTTAAGGACTTCTAGGACATCAGTGTGTGTGTGTGTGTGTGTGTGTGTGTGTGTGTGTGTGTGTGTGTGTGTGTGTGTGTGTGTGTGTGTGTGTGTGTGTGTGTGTGTGTGTATGTGTGCTTGTCTGTCTGTGCATGCGTGTTTGAATGTTATTAACTTCCAGTTTTTGGGCTTTTTGATGACAACCTGACTTTGACTACACTAATAACCTTTTATATTTTGAACTCTTGTTTCTGCAGCAACAGAACCGAGAACTTTATTGTTCTTTATCTTTCTCAGTACCTTCAGTAGAGTTTTATAGTCCTTACAGGTGGGACGCGGCTGCTGTCTGATTGGTTGCTCTGGTCATGTGATTTCAGAGAAACAACTCAGGTGGACAGATGCTGATCAGACAGACGGAGAGAGGACGTGTGGAGGTGAAGACTGAGAGAGGAGGTGAGGAGGTGAAGACTGAGAGAGGAGGTGAAGACTGAGAGAGGAGGTGAGGAGGTGAAGACTGAGAGAGGAGGTGAGGAGGTGAAGACTGAGAGAGGAGGTGAGGAGGTGAAGACTGAGAGAGGAGGTGAGGAGGTGAAGACTGAGAGAGGAGGTGAGGAGGTGAAGACTGAGAGAGGAGGTGAGGAGGTGAAGACTGAGAGAGGAGGTGTGGAGGTGAAGACTGAGAGAGGAGGTGTGGAGGTGAAGACTGAGAGAGGAGGTGAGGAGGTGAAGACTGAGAGAGGAGGTGAGGAGGTGAAGACTGAGAGAGGAGGTGAAGACTGAGAGATCAGAGCTGCTGGACCTTCATCAATTAACAGGTAAGAACCTCTAAACCTCTTGATGAAGATGTGACTGTCATCAGAAGACTAAATATATATTCAGTGATGTCATCAGAAGACTAAATATATATTCAGTGATGTCATCAGAAGACTAAATATATATCCAGTGATGTGATGATGTAACCATGGTAGCTGATCTTAGATGTTCAGGGTTTGTTCACGTTGACCCAACACAGTTTCTAAAGAAGAGGCTGGAAACTCTCCACATATCACACACACTAGATTAGTTATGAAGGATTATATATGAACCATGTTACATATTTATTAACTCTCCACATATCACACACACTAGATTAGTTATGGAAGGATTATATATGAACCATGTTACATATTTATTAACTCTCCACATATCACACACACTAGATTAGTTATGAAGGATTATATATGAACCATGTTACATATTTATTAACTCTCCACATATCACACACACTAGATTAGTTATGGAAGGATTATATATGAACCATGTTACATATTTATTAACTCTCCACATATCACACACACTAGATTAGTTATGGAAGGATTATATATGAACCATGTTACATATTTATTAACTCTCTGGCTCTTTACTTTCTATTTTCATAGCTGTGAATAATAATCTCTTATTGTAGGTTTCTTCAGGTTATAAATAGTTCCTGTTGTCTTATCTTTGTATGTTTACTGTGTTTTATATATACATATATGTATATATATATTATATAAAATATATATATATATATATATTTTTTTTAATAATATATATTTATAGAATATCAGATCAGTATTATTGTTGATGTTGGCTGAGGTTAGTTTCCTCTGCTGCTCTAACTCAGAGTTTTCTTTTAATCTGAAAGGAATAGAGAGATTTTAAATGTCAGAAATCTAAGGGGAGTCTAGTTCTCCTCCCAGCTGCTGCAGAGAGGAGCTGGGAGGAAACACCTGGGGGGTTTGTTCTGATGGAGGTTTCAGCCTCTCCACTGCATCACAAACTGCAGGGTAGTAAATGCTCTGTTTTTGGTTTACTTTCTGTATTTGGGTCGGATTGCCTTCCCACCCAAAGTGAACTGAACTCACTTTGAAGCGAACCTAGAACCGTGTTTTTGTCCACACCAGAGTTCAATGAGCTTTCACACCGCCCCGACCCAACCGGATTATCTGACCAAACGCTCCAGATTTCAGTTTAAATGGACCAAACTACTCAGGGGCCAAAGCAACCTAAGGTGTTTAAAGTTAACTATCAAGGAAAGAAAGGTAGTGAGGTCGGTCAGAACCAGGACTGGGTATTTTCCAGGCTGGAGCTGAGTTTGCTGAGAAGTTATTGTCGGTGGGGGCAGTAATGAACAGGACAAGGTGATCCAAACGAAGCCTGGGAATCTTCCAGGTCCAAAAGTGTCGTCAGGCAGGCAGCTGAGTTAGCACCATTGAAAAAGCCATGTGTCTAAAGACCCAGAGTGTAAGAAGACAGCTGTAAACAGGGCCTGAGCATCAGAGAAACAACAACTAGTCTTAGACTGAGCAAGAAACTCAAATCATTGGCCAGGTTACCAATTGAGTTGACAGAAAGATTTGACAACAGTGAAGTGTAGAACCACAGCTTATATGATGGAAAGTTAAGTAGTTGATGTGATGCTGCTACACTTCATGAGCAGTGCACAGGTGAAGTGTGGCCATGCCCCCTGACCTACATAAGATAAGATAAGAAAGACTTTATTAATCCCACACTGGGGAAATTCCTGTGCTACAGCAGCTCAAAAGAAAGTACACACATCAGAATAACACAAATACACATTAAGTTGACATAGGAGAAAAAATATACATAAAGTATAGAAAATGAAAATGGAAAAATAGAATAGAATTAGTTATAATAATAATAGTAATAAAACAACCGTCTTTACACAAGCAAACAATGCAAGGGGAAAACACACACAAGGGACTGTATGTGTTAATACTGCAGCCTCATAACAATGACCTACTACTACTACTACTACTACTACTACTCCCCTGTTCATGTCTTTATTTTTCTAAAGGAACACCTCCTACAAGTATGACAACATGACCTGCAAAGGTCTGATCCAATTAGGAACTTAATATATCTTTATGAGGAAGACATTTCAATCCTTTTGATGAGTTATAACTACAAATATGTATTGTTTTTTTCAAGACAGACTTGCCTAAGAAACAAGATTCCTGTTGTGATGAACAGTACATGTTTTTGGTAAGTGGAACCCAGGTTACAAGTTAGATAACTATTCTCTTATTTTTCTAATTATATTGCAGCTATATTTGTATATGTATTTGAACATTGACCTTCATAATGACTTAAAAACCTGAGTATTTATTTGCTGATTTGTGAGAATCTCAACAGTTGTTTGTTAAATGAGAGCCTCAGACATAGTTGCATAATAGTTGGATCATATAAAGGAGCAAAGGGCAGATATGTGTCATAAAGTCATTATCTCTAACACTGACTAAGTTTACATGCATAAATTCTTCTGGTTTTTGCTCTTATTCCAAAAAAGACAATATTCCTCTGAGCTGTTTTCATGGCAAATGAAAGTGAATATTCCACTAATATTCCTGTTTACATGCAAACGCACAGAAATAAGATTTTTTTCAAAAATTCCCAGCTGTGGCGGACTTGTTGGTTAGCATGATGACGATGTCCACGATGAGTTAATCCATTTGTCTTCTGCCATTTCTGCCATGGTAGCATACTTAGTAGATAGTACCTGATGGACCTAGACCAGGAGTGGTCAGTCAGGATCTGGCTCTTCCTCCAGTGCCTTCTGCTCAAGAGCTCCAACTGTGGGTAGAACCTGAGAGGTAAGGAGTTACTGGGCCGCCCCATGAGAAGGTGATTCAGTGTGATAGGATCAAGTTCAGCAATGTCGGCGGACACAATTCAGGATGCTTTTAACCTCTATTAAGACTGTCTGAAGGACTTCCTCTGTGACAGTCTGAGACCAAATGGTGGCCCGCAGAGTGGACTTTACGGACCAAATCTCATGTTCCAATGGTCCTCCAAAGTGTGGTGCTGCTAGTGGATTAAAATTGAAATCAATCCGGTGGTGCATAGCAAGGAGCTGTTTCTGGCTGGGGTACTCCCCCGCTAAGGCTGTGGCTAAATCCTTCTCATAACCATGAAATTTGGTTCATTAAATAGATCTCTCCAGGGGTGCCGCAGCAAGTATTAAACCTCCAGAGAGCCATGAGGAAGGCATTAGAGTAAAAGACAGTCAGAAGGTCCAGATGAACGGCTCGGATCATAAGGGCATTTGAATATGACGCCCCACCTCTTCTCTGTCCAGCCTCCTATTTTCACCTGAAAAGGGCCAAAAGAGGGTAGATTGTAATGGCAGTCTACAGAGATGGAGTGCAAGTCCCCCATAAATGGTGCTAAGGGCTTAGCTCTGACATCCATTCTGAGGCATCACAGAAGATGCAACATGGGTTGCATCAGGCTGGTCCATGTGAGCAGGAATGTAGCAGTGGGGCAGGATTATCAGTGGCAGGGGGGAGAGTTCAGTTACCAAGGTGTTCAGAGCTGTCAGGAGCTCCTCAGGACGGAGCAGGTTATCCCATTATCTCGGCTTTCCCACAGGCGTAGAATAGTTCTTTGGCTCTTGTGCTGAAGTGAAGAAGGAGACCCACAGGGTCCTAGTGACTAGCCAGCACCTGATAAACATGTAATGCTCTACAGGCAGTTCTACTGAGCATCTGATACTGTGGTGGAGGAGAGTCTGATACTGTGGTGGAGGAGAGTCTGATACTGTGGTGGAGGAGAGTCTGATACTGTGGTGGAGGAGAGTCTGATACTGTGGTGGAGGAGAGTCTGATACTGTGGTGGAGGAGAGTCTGGTACTGTGGTGGAGGAGAGTCTGATACTGTGGTGGAGGAGAGTCTGGTACTGTGGTGGAGGAGAGTCTGGTACTGTGGTGGAGGAGAGTCTGATACTGTGGTGGAGGAGAGTCTGATACTGTGGTGGAGGAGAGTCTGGTACTGTGGTGGAGGAGAGTCTGATACTGTGGTGGAGGAGAGTCTGATACTGTGGTGGAGGAGAGTCTGATACTGTGGTGGAGGAGAGTCTGGTACTGTGGTGGAGGAGAGTCTGATACTGTGGTGGAGGAGAGTCTGATACTGTGGTGGAGGAGAGTCTGATACTGTGGTGGAGGAGAGTCTGATACTGTGGTGGAGGAGAGTCTGATACTGTGGTGGAGGAGAGTCTGATACTGTGGTGGAGGAGAGTGCTCGCTCCCATCATGTTTGCAGGGATGTGTGTATGCATGTCCCACCAACAGAGAAGTCTGCCTCACCAATCGTAAACTTTATTACACTCCAATAATAGACAAGGCGTTTCTATGCCTCCACAAGCTGGACAACATCTTGGGGAAACTCACGGTTTTGGCAAGGAAATTTGATCGTTACGGAGACCAGAGGGGACATTTCAGAGAAGTCGGGAGTGACTAACTGCCAGCTTCCTAGACCCAAGACAAAACAAATTCCAACCTTATCTTTTCGGCTCCTGAACCAGCGCTGGCCTTGGCCAAGGCCGGTGTTGAATACTCACTCCCCCTGGAGCACTACAGCGAGGCACACTCTTCATTTCCCCACCCGACTCCCACTGACACCTGTTGATTGTTGACTTGTACTGGGTCCTGTTTCAGGGCTGACTCCATGGCAACCGGCTGTGTATCGCAATGACAATCGTGCGGACTGAGTAAACCAGATTACGGGGGCCAGACGTAGCTTGACTAATCAGGCCTACACATACACAAACTTTGACATACATACAGATTTGCGACCACACCCCAGCCCCCTATCCAGCGCCTTCACCGCTTCTTCCCCCAGTCAGGTGGGCAGGTCTGGGGCCAGCGCCTTTGTTTGGCTGCAGGACCAGATGTCTGTTTGCCTGTCCTGGACTACCTCTACTCCATGACCCCGATCCCGATGCACCCATCATCCCACCCCCACTGCGTGTCATGTTATATTGTTATGTTGTGTTATGTGCAGCAGTGCAAATGTATTGCTTGTGTGCTTATGTGCTGAGGTGTTTTTTTCCTGTTCCCACACTGTACCCCTATTCAGGGGCATAGTCTGGGAGTTGCCTTTTTCTCCTCGTCTCTCCTCATGTCATGCTGTATTTTCTTCCCACTTATATGTATGTACCTTGTAAAGCGCTTTGTGATTTATATCTGTGAAATGCGCTCTATAAATAAATTTTACTTTACTTTACTACTTTACAAGAGAAAACGCTGAGACCTGTTAATATTATTGATTGATTTAATTCTTAATTGGAGGATATTTAATCATATTTTTTATTTTATTTAAGAAGCTTCTAAAACATTTTAAGTATCTGTGACTACAAACTCAACTCTTCCCCATGATAAGGTCACCATAATGTACATGATCAAGTCTTTCTCTTTTGCAGTGAAAACATGTGTCAAAGATGGAGATAACATGTGTTAAAGAGGAGCTTTTGAATACACTGGAAGATTTGTCAGATGAAGAATTCAAGAAGTTCAAGTGGTTCCTGCAGCAGCGTGAAATCCTGGTAGGATTCCAAGCCATCCCAAAGAACCAACTGGAAAACGCAGACAGGATAGACACAGTCGATAAGATCATACAGACCTTCAGCCATCAGTCTGTAGAAGTGGTGAAGCTGGTTTTAAAGAAGACTCGTAGGAATGATCTGGTGGAGAAATTATCAAACATCAGCACAGGAGCACAAGGTAAGATGTAGGAGGACTAACATGTCAAACTGAGTGATCACACAAGTCTGCTGCATATAAGTATGTATATATAAGTTATATTATATAAACTAGCTAAACTAGCTACTGTATATCGTCTCGTTATATGATCAAATAGAGACTTGACATTGGAAAACAGTAACATACACACTACCCAGCAATAGGGCTGGATACTGGATTCAACACTTTTTAGGCACTGACCGAAAAAAGGAGCGTTCAGGAGCCAATATCAAAGTCACGGTATTGGAACTGGTACAGGTATCAGGCTGAGTTCACAAAAAGTTGTGCAAAATTTGTGCTAAATTGATGTGCAATGCCCAGCAATCATCACTGCATATGTGTATTAGAAAATATGCCAAAGAAAATAAGATATTACTTTTAGTATATAGATCATGTAGAATAGGCAATCATTTTAATATAGATTGCTAATGACTACTTTACCAAAGAAAATGAAAACCATGACAAAGATTTGCCTTTTCGAGGGCATGTAAAGTAGATGGCACTGTTTTTAAATTAACGTGAGTTCTTTGAACACAGGCGTGTATGTGAGGAGTCAATCTGAGGCCTGTTCTCTGCCCAACACATTGTTGGAGGCCCCGGTCTCTCTACAGACCCCTACCCCCCCCCAGACCACCAGCCCCAGGGCAACCACACTGCCTGCCCCGTCTACACCTACCAGCCTGCTTCAGAGTCCTCCGGTGGACAAAGCTCAGTAAGTAGATGGAATCAAAGGGTTACCAGTTTTCTTTGAGTGTTATAGAATTACAGATGCTGTGTGTTTTCAGGTCTGTATAACTGAGTTATGTTTGTTTGCTTAACAAAGCAATGAAGTGGACTCATCCTTACTAAAAGACCTTGGTCGGTAGAGTGATGTTGTTTATGTCTTTACTTTTCTACAGGAACACCTCATCCAAATATGACATCATCACCTGCAAAGTTCTGATCCAATCAGGATCTCCTGCTGTCTACCAGCTGATACCAAAGAAAGAGAAGATTGGATCTCTGACAAGAATGACTCTTGGTGAAAAAAATCCAAACAAGAAAAACAAAACCATCTTACTTGTTGGTGAAACAGGAGCAGGAAAATCTACTCTGGTCAACTACGCCATGGGAGTGGAGTGGGAGGATGATGTCTGGTTTCAGATCGTAGAGGAGGAGAAGAGAAGACTATCACAAAGTCAGACATCAGATGTGATCGTGTACCAGATCTGTGGTTTTGAAGATAAACCTCTTCCCTACTCTCTGACCATCATCGATACTCCTGGATACGGAGACACCAGAGGGATCGAATATGATGACATCATCACTCAAAGATTATTAGACTTGTTCCAGTCAGACGATGGAGTTCATGAGATTGATGCAGTGGGTCTGGTGATGAAAGCGAGTGAGAATCGACTGAGTGACCGTCAGAGGTACATCTTTGATTCAGTGATGTCTCTGTTTGGAAAAGACCAGGGGCCTCATTTATAAAACCTGTTACGCAAGAAAAAGTTGCGTGAAGCAGGGTGAAATTTTTCGTCGCAACATTCCTCGCAATAGTCGGGATTTATAAAGAATTTCCATGCGTAAAAATGTTCCCAGTTTTCCGCAAACTTTTGACCACACGTGTGATCGTGCGTAATGCTCCCAAGGTTTTATAGACTGCGTTTTAGTGAACTCCGATGGTATGCCCGTTTTCCGAACCTAACCCAGTTTTTGTTTTCCTGAACCCAACAATCCTGTTCTTGCTAAACCGACCCAGAGCCGGTCGCGGTGCCCGGCGAGGGGCTGCCAGCAACGGGGAGAGGCAGGGGATCCTCCCACACAGAGCAGCGGAGGAAATGCGCTTTTCCTCCGCTGCTCTCCCCTGCCTCGCCCCGGGAAATGCGTTGTTTGTTTGATGTGTATCTGTGTGTGTGTGTGTGTGTGTGTGTGTGTGTGTGTGTGTGCGTCTTTATGTGGTCGTGTCTGATTGTAGGTGTCTGTGTGTTAATGTTGTCTTTCTGCACCTGCTATTCCCAAACAGTTATCATACAAGTTACCACATTGTTACATTTCAAGCACTTTCACCTGTTTTGCACCAATAATGATCCAAAATCTTGTTTCTATTTTTACCTTTTTAATAACTGAATTTCCTTTCTCACAAAAAACGAAAATGATCATATGATCATAAATGTGATCCCACAGGGGTAAATGGCAAATATGAACCATACATGATGTATATCATTGGTAATTGAGCTAAATCTGTTAAGTATTAAGTCTGTGTAACAACAATATGAACACTACACAAGGGTTACGGCTTCCAAACAGGATTTATTTTGGATGTTCTACCTCTGTTAGGATCACATCGATCTCACAGTCACTGAATCGTGTTTTTTCCCCATTTTCCCGTTTCGTGATTGGTGATCAAGGGCTCCTTTCAAGGCTGGAATATTCATTGATTGATTAACATGGACCTTATTAGGACAAATATGGGAAGACCTTGGGAGGAGCGTGAGGCTCGTGCAGGACCGCATAAGGTAACGCACGTCGTATTTATAACGAGAAGAGTGCGTACCGGTGTGCGCCGCAAGGTTTTATAAATCAGAATATTGTTTTTGCGTACGAAAATTCTGACTTTTTTGCGCACGAAATCTTTCAGAATAGAATCTACGCACAGTTTTATAAATGAGGCCCCTGGAGAAGAACATTGTCGCCCTCATCACACACTCAGATTTTGTGACACCTGAAAATGTTCTGAAAGCTCTCAAAGCTGCGAAGATTAAATGTGCCAAAGATGAAGATGATGAGCCTGTTCATTTTATGTTCAACAACTGCCAGAAAAGACAGAAAACAGAGAAAAATAAGGATGCTCTAAAAGGTGTATGGGAAATAACAATGAACCATATGGGTACATTTGCTGATTTCCTGATTAAGGAGATGAAGGAGAAAGGAGACATGAAGAAGAAGAATAAACTGGAAGAGTTGAAAGGAATCAAAGAAGCACTGCGCTCCAGCTTTGGTAAACTAAGAGAAGCAGTTGGTATTTAAAGAAGTAGTGATGAAGTAGATGAAAATAATCACTGAGAGCAGACAGCTGTGTAGGAAACAAGTTCTACACTGATGATCAAATGTTTTATTATAGTTCTATAATTCATCTATGAAATGTGATGACATTAAAAATGTCATCACATTTTATATGTTAAATGTGTAATTCCTGGAAACTGTCTCTGTGATGTAATAACTGTTTCTGTTTATTCTTGTAGTTTCATGTTTAATCATCATAAATTACTATAGATTAGAGAACAGCTCTGGTTATAAATGCAGTGAGGACCCCCCCCCGCTGTTTAATGTTGAATACAGCTGCTTCCTCCCTCTATATCACAATACATTTATGGTTCTTAAGTTTTCTTTGCGTAAGTTTAATGTTTTAATGCTTTTCTGTTTCTGTTCAGTCGATAAAAGGCTGTGATTTATTCTGATGTTAATGTGATGTTGACAGAAGTAAACTGGTGGTGGGACTGTAACACATCACTGACATTAATAAATATCCATATAAATATGTTACACATGATGGTTCCTCATGTTGTTAATCAGTTTGTACAGATGATGTTACAGAACTGATCTCAGATAGAAATATTCTGCTTAACTTTCACACTTCAGCCATGAAATCTAATGGACTTTTTATTTGATGTATAATATAATCAATATATGTGATTATTAGTGCTGTCAAACAATTAAAATATTTAATCGCGATTAATCGCATTAATGTCATAGTTAACTCACGATTAATCGCAATTAATCGCACATTTTTATCTGTTCTAAATGTCCCTTGATTTCTTTTTGTCCTATTATTTTTTCTCATTTTAATGCTCTTATCAACATGGAAAAGTGGATCGGCTTGCTTTGTGCAAATGTTTTTTTTATTGAAAACAACATTGGCATATATATACGTAGTGTTCAATTTCACACTAACATTCTCACTTAGAGCTGAAAATCTGTCACACAATGTAACACTTGTTACCTCCATTTTCCTCCATGAATAGCCCCCATGTGTTTTAGTAATAACGCTCTATTTCAGCACCATGGACAGTCCCCTCTGTTTTAGTAAAGGCCGTTATATACCAGACGCATCCAAGGTGGCGCGCAACATCGTGACGTCAAAATTATGTAATATCCGGCCGGCGCGTCCGATTAATGGAGCGTGAGCCGAGGTCGTGCACAGCTCTTTTTTTTTTCTCAGCGGCGCGCGACAAAGCGGAAACGGAGGCCTGAATGAGTTTGCCGACATGTGCGTTTTGCATCATTTTGGCCAATCCTGTAAACGCACTGCCTGAAAACTCACTTTTTTTAAACCTGGTCCCAGGGTGAAAATATTCCAAAACGCCACCCTTGCGAAGCCGCATACTTGCGTATCGATGATGTCATCGCCACACCCCTCGACCTCTAGCCTTCGACCTCTTATCCCGCCACGACGTCTCATAACAACAACAATTCACTATCGGTCAACACAAATTATTCTGGTTTCCTTGCACTAGCCATTTTCTTCTTCTTGTGTTTGGTTTCTTCCTCTACGGTCTGTTTGTGTACAGCATGCAAGCTTTATGCACATGCTCCGCCTCTTCTTCTCCGTTTTTTGGTGAATTTCCGTAGCAGAAGCAGCGCCACCTATAGGCCTGGAATATGAAGTAGCGCGTTGAGTCATTTACAAATGGATCCGTTTGGACGCTAATATTCTAGAAACGATGCCAGGGTAGACGGGGAAAAAAAGGGATTGTTTTGGACGTGGCCTCAATCAACACTAACTGGCTGCGAATACTTTTGTTTCATACACCTGTAAATATTATTTTACTTTTAATTGCGAGTTTGTCCAAGATAATCAAGGTGTACCTTATCTTATCTAACGATCTCTCCTCCCTCCGTTCCCTCCTGTTTTAATTTATGATTAAGTTTTGACAATAAAATCTTTGAAAAAAGACTTCAATGCATTCTGTGAAATGGCCCAGCTGCCTCCTCCCTCACTGCAGATATATAAACTGCTCTCTGCCTCCCCAACATCACAGATAAACAACGCAGGTAAGAACACTTAGAACTGGAAAAACTTTACATTGATATTATCAGATGTGAATGCATGCTAGTGTTCATTTCGTCAGACGAGACGAGACTAAATATGTTCGTCAACGACCTTTGTTTCCATGACTAAGACGAGACGATGACGAGACTGCGACAATGTCCAAAAACGCTGACTAAGACTAAATTAACAGCATTATTGTTGACGAAAAAAGACGAGAAGAAAATGTTTTGCATAAAATAAAAACTAAGATAAAATCTCTATTCATTTTCATCTACAATCATCTCTACTTTTTCATCATTAAACAGAATATTCAGCTGTTCCTAGGGTTGGGTACCGAGACCCGGTGCTAATACAGCACCGACCGGTGCCTTAACGACCGTTATCTACCGGACCGCATAGCAACACGGATTTTGGTGCCACTTAAATGCCTGCGCTACTCTCTGATGCTCCTAAACGGACGTTAGAGTCAATCCAAACATCGCTGCACGGGGCGCTAGTTAACACTACACCTGGCAGCAGGTAACAATAGCCTACCGTTAGCTAGTTAACACTACGCTTGGCAGCAGGTAATGTTATCCTACCGTTAGCTAGTTAACACTACACTTGACAGCAGGTAATGTTAGCCTACCGTTAGCTAGTTAACACTACACCTGACAGCAGGTAACATTAGCCTAGCGTTAGCTATCAGCTGGAGTAAACACGGTTACAATGCTGACAGCTAAACGGTGTAAAGTTTGTCTGTATTTCACTGTGTAGGATTCTAACACGAGACGTACGACAGTCTGCAGCTGCCGTTGTCTGAAAACAACACGTGTTGCGTTCACTTGAAATACGCCTCGCCAGTTTCGTGCTGCATTTATTTCATTGTAAAATATCCTTTTCCCATGCAGTGGTTGTTTTTGTCGTTTACTGGTGAAATAAGGAAGAGGCTCAATATTTATATAACTTTATATAATTTATTTATTTTTATAACTATTTGACTGAAATGGTTATCAGAAATAATTTATTTAAAAAAAGACAAATGTTTTGACTAAAACTTGACTAACAAAAAATGTTGGCACAAGACTAAGACTAAATTAAAAATAGGTGACAAAATTAACACTAATTCATGAAGAACATGTTTTTGACCTCTGTTTTAGTAACACGGCTCAGTTTCAGCACCATGGACAGGCCCCCTCTGTTTTAGTAATAACGCTCTGTTTTTCAGCACCATGGCCAGCCTCCTGTTTTAGTAATAATACTGTTTCAATTCAATTTATAGTGTCAAATCATATAATCAAGAGTTATCTCAGGACACTTTACAGATAGAGTAGGTCTAGACCACACTCTATAATTTACAAAGCCCCAACAATTACAATAAGTCCCTCAAGAGCAAGCATGAATGCGTAAGTGCGACAGTGGCGAGGAAAAACTCACTTTTAAGAAGAAACCTCGGACAGACACAGGCTCTTGGTAGATGGTGTCTGACGGGACAGACCCAGGCTCTTGGTAGGAGGTGTCTGACGGGCAGTGACGGACTGGTAATCTGGCATTTGGGCAGATGCCAGAGGGGCCGCGGGCCCTCATGGGCCGTTTGGGCCAGCCGGCCAATCAGAGAGCCGCATGATTGTCACAGCCATGCGGCCACTTAATTGTAAACTGCGGCCCATATAATTTCTCTCGGCCCCCTTTCAAGCATCAATAACAAAGTTCTTTTGCTAAATGATAGCCAAATTTATCCAAATCCTTCAGACTTACTATTTGTGTAATCTGATTTGTATTTATACCACATATGAGTCGCTCAATATCACAGTCATGGTTACCCTGGTTACCCTCTACAGTCATGAACTTTTACATCAGTCTGTATTGTTTTGTAGCAAAATTACTTGTTCAGATCAGATGTTCAAAAACGTAAACGTGCATGGTTTGAAATAAACAAATCTACCTGCATTTCTTTTATTTGAATATTTGTTTGCAAAAGTTAAAATGAAGCAATGCCTTCTGGGAATTTCAAGACAGAATCAAGTAGAGCCGAGTAGACCGCGTCTGCGTCTTTATGTGTCTATGGTCTACGTCAGGTGGTGGTTGGAAGTTGTTGACAAAAAAATGAATCAAGGCATCAAGCGACACAAGGGGGGGGGGTCAGAGAAAAAGAGAGAGAGAAATATAAGAGAGCACTGTTGGCTGACGGTGAAAAATGCTGCAAACTGACTGATTTGTTTTTAAACTCAAGTGCAGCTTCAGCTAGCATTAGCGCTAATACAGCTAGCATGTTAGCAACACAGCTGAGCCAGCACACCAGGGAGAAAGACAGGACAGTGAGGAATATGAGGAAGAGGAAGAACAAAACGAGCAAGAGGAGGATGAAGAGATAGACATGGATAACGAATCTATGGAACTAACCAACACAGAACTGCTGTGGGTCTGAATGTGGATTACCAGAAGTAACAGAGATGGAGACCAGTGCTGCAGGAGGGAGTGTAGCTACAGTAAGTTTGGCTACTTCAGAATATTATATTATTATGGAGCGGCTGGCTCTGATGATTTATTCATTTTGTTTTATAAGTCTATGTTTTGTTGCAGTTGTTTATAGCATGGGAGTTTACGTTCACCATCACTGTGTGAAAGCTAATCAGAAACTAAGTAAAGATTTTCACAATAAAAGATTGTGTGAAAGCTAACGGCTCGCTGCGTTCTGATTGGCTGACCTTGAGGAAAAGCGCCAGGTAAGCTTGCGCCAGATCGAAGTCCCGCTCACTGGCCAACATGCTGTCAATCATCTGGATGAAGGCGAGCAGGAGGCTGCTGGCCCCGCCCCCCTCTGATGTCAGACCACTGAGCTCCACAGAGAGCGCCGACGGCCCATAATCCTTCAGGAGACGCAGCGGCCGCTCAACTACAGACAGACAGACAGGCAGGCAGAGAGAGAGACACACAGGCCAGCAGACAGACAGACAGACAGACAGAGAGAGAGACACACAGGCAAGCAGACAGACAGACAGACAGACAGACAGTCAGACAGACAGAGACACAGACAGACAGAGTTAGCAAAACATCTCACACCTCAGGATATTTTATAAAAATAACTGACAAATAAAAATACAACAATTAAAACAAAATGATGATGATGACTATAAAGATGAAAGAGAGAGAAGTGATGATGACTATAATGATGAATGAGAGAGAAGTGATGATGACTATAATGATGAATGAGATGATGATATATATATAAAGAGGAATGAGAGAGAAGTGGACTCACATGATCCGGTCTGCAGCGCTGACTCCAGATCAGAGCTGAACTCTGACCTCTGAGACAACAAGCCCCAACGCAACAGCTTGGACTGGACAACATCATCCATTATTATTATTATTATTATTATTATTATTATTATTATTATTAATTATTATTATTATTATTATTTAATATTATACATTATTATTCTAAGTGTGTGACAAAATGTTGGGATGGATCCCTACAGAGATAGACCTTTTAGTTAAAGAGTAAGATCCTTTTAGTTTAACATGAAACAGCCCCGAAATCACCATCACCAAACTCACCTCACTTCTGTTTTAGTAATATTGCTATTTTTCAGCACCATGGACAGGGCCCCCTTCTGTTTTAGTAACACAGATCCCTTTCAGCACCATGGACAGACATGGACTGACTGTTTTTCAGCACCATGGATAGCCACCTACTGTTTTAGTAATAATGCTCATTTTCAGCACCATGGACAATCCCCAATGCAACAGCTTGGACTGAAACAACATCATCCATTATTAGTATTAATATTATACATTATTATTCTAAGTGTCTGACAACATTATGGGATGGATCCCTACAGAGATAGACCTTTTAGTTAAAGAGTAAGATCCTTTTAGTTTAACATGAAACAGCCCCAAAATCACCATCACCAAACCCACCAGACTCCATGTAAATAATCAGGACTTTTATCATCGTAAAACACACTTCATTCAAAGTGGACAGAAACTAAATAAAACTACCAAAAGCCATCTTGGTTCATCTGTCCACTGTTCCAACAATCAACACTCTGGTTTGGTTGAAATAAACCCTTAATTCACCCATTTACATGTGGAGATATGCTGACTCTATACACGCTAAAAGTCCTGATTATTTACATGGAGTCTGGTGGAGATATGCTGGCTCTATACACGCTAAAAGTCCTGATTATTTACATGGAGTCTGGTGGAGATATGCTGGCTCTATACACGCTAAAAGTCCTGATTATTTACATGGAGTCTGGTGGAGATATGCTGGCTCTATACACGCTAAAAGTCCTGATTATTTACATGGAGTCTGGTGGAGATATGCTGGCTCTATACACGCTAAAAGTCCTGATTATTTACATGGAGTCTGGTGGAGATATGCTGGCTCTATACACGCTAAAAGTCCTGATTATTTACATGGAGTCTGGTGGAGATATGCTGGCTCTATACACGCTAAAAGTCCTGATTATTTACATGGAGTCTGGTGGAGATATGCTGGCTCTATACACGCTAAAAGTCCTGATTATTTACATGTCATAAGTCATGGTGATGATGTCACCGTGATGATGTCAGTGATGATGTCAGTAATGATGTCAGTGATGAGGTCACCTTGATGACGTCCAGGTGCAGCAGACTCTTCCAGCGAGATTCCGGCAGCAGCGACAGCGTCACAAGCTCCGCCCCCAGCTGCTCCGCCAACTCGTATGCATCATCGACCTCCTCTGATGTCACTTCCTGTTCCGATTCGGAGCCCCACAGGTCCACACAGGCTATTATTGGTCCTGAGGGAGGAGAGCTGCACTGTGATTGGCTGATCACTGTTTACAGATATTACCCATTCATAAACAACGTAAACATATAAACACGTAAATATATATTTCCTCTGTTAACTACAAGAATATATTAATAAATAACTGACAAATAAAGAAAATATTTACACTGTAAAAAAATATAATTTTAATTAATTTTAAAAACAAAAGTTTAATTTCCCCTAAAATGATAAAAAAAATTAACTAAAACCAGAAAAAAAAATACTGAAAACTGTAGAGTGACATATTTAAATTAATTTAATTTGAAGGAGTTCAAAACATTTTTAATAATAAAAAACTTTTATAGATATTTTTTTAAATAATTAATGTTAATATTATTAAAAAAAATTATATTATAAAATCTACACATTTTTATTTTAACAAATTAAAACTTTCAAAAATTAACTTAAAAAAAAATTCACAAAAAATTAATATTTTGAAGGCTAAATTAAACATTATGGTTATTATAATTAGCAGCTCTATGATTGGTCTATGAGCTGCAGTGTGATTGGTCCAGACCAGAGGTACACGCCCAGACTGTCCACGTGAGCCGTCGCCAGGAAGTCTCCGGTCGGTGCCGGGTACACGCCCACCGGCGCCATGGCAACCAGGAAACAGTCCACCAGACTGAAGAAGAAGAAAATATTATTTAAGTACACACACAAACACAGACACACACACAAACACACACACAGACACACACACACACACACACACACACGCACACAGACACACACACACGCACACAGACACACACACACAGAGACACACACACATTAATTAATCTCACCTTCCAGAGGGGAGGTCCCAGGTACGGATGGTACAGTCCATCGCCACGGTAACCAGCAAGCGGCCATCAGGGCTGAATGTCTGAGGAACAACACATCGTTAACAGAACTATTTAAGGCCAATCAGAGCAGACTGGGCTTCTTAAAGAGACAGCGCTGGCCAATCAGAGCAGACTGGGCTTCTTAAAGAGACAGAGCTGGCCAATCAGAGCAGACTGGGCTTCTTAAAGAGACAGCGCTGGCCAATCAGAGCAGACTGGGCTTCTTAAAGAGACAGAGCTGGCCAATCAGAGCAGACTGGGAAGTGATTTGGATAAATGCCAAGTTTTCAGGACGAATAAATTAAAACATAAAAAAACGCCATTAGTTTAGTCTGAGGGAAGTCGCCGCTACAGTTAGCATTGTTAGCTTCCATGGACCCACCATGTCGTTGACGTTGCCATGGTGACCTGCAAACTTCCTGACGACCAGTCTGGTTTCTATGTCGACCACCGCTAGCGTGAAGTCATCCAGCGCTAGTGCTAACATCCCGCTAACAAGAAACACAACACTGTTAGCATGGTGCTAGCTGTTAGCTACCGGTCTCTGTGTAGCATGGTGCTAGCTGTTAGCTACCGGTCTCTGTGTAGGATCTTACACGTAGTCCAGGAGGATCTTACACGTAGTCCAGGAGGATCTTACACGTAGTCCGGCAGGATCTTACACGTAGTCCAGGAGGATCTTACACGTAGTCCGGGAGGATCTTACACATAGTCCGGCAGGATCTTACACGTAGTCCAGGAGGATCTTACACGTAGTCCAGGAGGATCTTACACGTAGTCCAGGAGGATCTTACACGTAGTCCGGCAGGATCTTACACGTAGTCCAGGAGGATCTTACACGTAGTCCAGGACGACCTATATGTCGATATCGGCAGGAAGTTCCTCTAAGTTTGCCGGCGGCAGGCGGACGGAGAGAAGCTACAGCGGGGCAGCGACCGTCTGCGGCTGCAGGATCTGGAGCTCAGTGCCCGTTAAAATTACATGTAACGCTTAAATACATCCAGAAATAAATAGTGGAGGAATGAGCCTGGACATTTCAGTCTGTTTAAACTTCACCTTGAAGCAGAAACTCTTAGTTCAGAAGGGTGAAGTTTCCGTTTGGACTCAGATCTGTGAACCGATCATAATAAATATTCTTTGTATTAACACATTAATTAGTCTCTTTGTTTTGTAGTCGATAGTTCATCTTAAGTTTACTTAAGTGGAAGCAGTATGAAGAATGGGACTATAAACCTAGGCTTACAGGCACTAGGCATTACATTTTGAACAAAGTAGATTATATTAATATCAAAAGCTTAACTTTTCTGTGGACTCGATCATGAATACATGACCTTTGTAACGAACCACAAAACCTAGAAAATCGCTTGAGATTGAGGATTTATGGTGATTTTTTTTTCCGTTAGCCCTTTGCCTACATTGATGCTGATGCATTAAAGAGGAGTGACTCCCCTGTTCCAAGATGGCGGCTCTGTTGATGCATTCGTTCCAATAAACTGCCGTAGTCAAGGCGATATCTAGTGTATATATCTATGGCTAGCTGTTAGCTACCTGTCTCTGTGTAGCATGGTGCTAGCTGTTAGCTACCTGTCTCTGTGTAGCATGGTGCTAGCTGTTAGCTACCTCTCTCTCTGTAGCATGGTGCTAGCTGTTAGCTACCTCTCTCTGTGTAGCATGGTGCTAGCTGTTATCTACCTGTCTCTGTGTAGCATCATGCTAGCTGTTAGCTACCTCTCTCTGTGTAGCATGGTGCTAGCTGTTAGCTACCCGTCTCTGTGTAGCATCATGCTAACCGGCGCAGCCTGTAGCTTCAGCTGATCTTCCTGTTTCCTGCTCTTGAAGCGCCAGAACTTGAGCAGCCAATCAGATCCCGCGGTGAAGGTCATCTGGTTCAGCGATGAGTTCCCAGACCCAACATCTGGATGTGGGTCTGGCTGGTCAGGCTAATCATAATAGTAGAGTAGAAAGTATAGATAATTGCTGCAAAATGTAACGAAGTAAAAGTCAAAAGTAGGCCTATAAGACAAAGATCTTCAGTTTCCTGTCCCAGAGGAGAGAATAAACTAGAAAATATTCATATTTAACAAGCTGACATCACACAAGTGTACCTGTTTTATCATAAATAATTTACTCAAACTGATTCATTGATTATTAAAATGAATTACTTGACAACTAATCCATTAATCGATTCATCTTTGCAGCTCTACTTTAGATCTACAGATGATGTAATAATAAGAACCAGATATTTTATATTACTACTAGAACATATTGGTGTAATTGTGATTACCTTTGAGGTTTGGTTTTGGGGAGAGTATGTTTGAGATTCTCCATATTTGAGTAATATGTTGATTATTAGTCTGATAGTCTGTTCTGTGAAGGTTTCCCTTGTTGGACATGAACTAAACTAGTGGACTCTTAATCCACACAAACTAGAAACCTAATCACCTGAGACTACTTTTGTTTTATACACTTATAATTATAAATAATAATAATTGCTGCTACATCTGAACTTTGTCTCAGGTGGTCAATAAGTATTTAATAAGTAATATCTAAAGAGAAGTCCTCCCTCACTTCCCCTCTGGTTTTACTGAGGATTTGAAGTCAAACTGTTTCTGTGAAATCGCGTGACATTCAAATCTTCAAAAGAAGAAGTCTATGAAGTTGGTCTGTCTCTGAGACAGTTTGGGTGAAATCGTGACCACAGAGAATCTCTCTACCTTCCTGTTTACTGATGATTTGAAGTCAAACTGTTTGTCTTAAATCATGTCAATCATCCTCTTCCCTCTCTACTGATATACTGTATGAACTCTTCTCTTCTCTCTCTGCCTCCTCAGCATCACAGACCAACAACACAGGTAAGAACACTTTCTGGAAATACTTTAAAATGATCAGATCAGGAGGTAATACCAGATATAAATACATGATGAAAATGTATTTGCCGTAACTAATAACTGAACATACTACATTACATTCATATGTTTTATTATTTTCTTTCTTCCAGACAGTGTCCGTAGTCACCTCGTCACCGAGCTTCAGGAACTTCAGATCCATTTCTCTGGACCTCTTCCTGGGTTGACCAGGACTTTAAAAACACAGGTATGGATCACAGGTTGGAGGGTTTTCTGTCTTCCTGTTTCTTACATCAGCTACTGCTCTGCTCCTGAGATCAACAGGTCTTTTAAAAGTCTCCCTAAAAAAGAAAAGGAAAACTAGTAAAGTGTTTAGTCCATTTGATAGAGGGCCATTTAAAAGGACTTAACGTTTCTAAAGATGGAGTCTAGAGAGAAGTTCCCACATACAGACACCTCTGATGTTATAATGCCAGAGGTCAGGAGATGCACCAGATTTACAGTTTTTTACGATTGCTAAACAACAGCGGGCACAACTGGAGTCACATGTGCAAAACTCTAACTACAGTCTGCACTACCTACAGTCACCTGAGCTAAACAGTTCACATCAGCTGCAAAACTCATTCAAAGCAACACAACTCTCAACACACGTCTCAAACAGTATGCACAGGCCTCACTGAGATAACACACACACAGAGACACACACACACACACACACACACACACACACACACACACACACACACACACACACACACTGAGATAACACACACTGTCACTCAGAACACACTGAGGGTAAAAACACTAGCATCAAACACCAATACAGAAATTACAAACTTTCTCATCTTTACATTTTGAACAATTTGAGTGACTTGACACTACTCAATAGTTTATTTAAGGAAAACATATAGATTGTATAGCATACCAGGTTTTACATAAGGTAAACAAGAAGGAATGAAAATCAGCAGTTTTCTTCAATAAAGTATTTTGTCTCTAGTAATTTATGGAATTACTGGGGGAAAAAACTAAAGGTACATAACAGTACCAGCGAATAGTGTGACTAATCCTGCCTCTCTCCAGCATCATGTGGCAAGTTCTCTTCATCACATTGGATGTCTTCATCATCTCTAAATAAAAATGAATGTGGTGTTTCTATTGCTTTCACCTCCATTACTTTCTGAAAAACAGTAAGAACACAGTTTTACTATAGTAAAGATATTGTGTTTTTCACTTTTTATTATAGCTGTGTATATAACCTCAGACATCTTACCTGGACATGTTGGTATCTTTGCTCTTTTACCTGTTTCTCTCAAACAGTACAGTGTATAATTGTTTCATTCTTATTTGGTGTTTGTATACAAAAAAGTCTTTCTGATCTTTCTCTGTATAAATACCATATATGTTCACTAACTAGTCTAAAACTAGACACCTGCTTAGGCTTTCAGCTAAAATTGCAATCAGCAGTGTTTGATAGGCACCAGACTGAAATCTGTTCTGTTTTGAATGTGTGGTTAACAGTTCTGACAGCAGTGTGTTAGCATCTGAACAAAGTGCTGTAAATCTACAGTGTTGTGCACGTTGTGGTTAAAGTCCTGGGATAAGTGTGTAGAGTTTTGAAAACTGTGTTCAAGCAATGAAAAACCAACTAGAGTTTGGTCCACATGAACTGCTGCTGTGCAGACTGTAGTTAGAGTTTTACACATGTGACTCCAGTTGTGCCCACTGTCGTTTAGCAATCGAAAAAAACTGTAAATGAATTAAATTGTATTAATTCTGCCTATTCTGTGTAGCAACATACTATATGGATTCAATAATTCTAATATCTTATCACTGTTGATTTGTAGCGTGTGCAATATCTGTTATTTATGTACTGCTACTTATAGTCCCACTGTACTTTATTTATGCTCACACTGCACTACAATAGCATTTGTACAATCCATTGTTTTAGAAACAATCTTTTTTAATCTAATCTTACTTTTAAACATAATCTTACTTTACTTAACTTACCTTTTTTTTCTTGCACTGTAGCTTTGTTACTTTGTTACTTTATGTTACTTTATCCACATATTGACTCGCTCTTTTCTTACTCTTATGTTACCTTGAATCTGACCGTGAGCAACTGAACAATTTCCCTGAGAGGATTAATAAAGTATCCAGACTCATTTTAAGTAGTGCAAAGAGTTTAAATTAATACAAAAATATGACTTTAATAAACTCAAAAGACAGTAAATGCTACTGTCACCCAACACGTTTAATGAAGTAAGTAGAATTTCTAAACAAATTGAAGGTGTATTATTCTAATTTGCTCATTTGAGCATTGGGGTTTACAGTGAATAACTAAACGGAGATTCTTTCATACCTCATGGTTTAATAAGGTAATAATAATAATTAGAAGGGTAATAATAATTGTTTTGTTGGATTCCATTTTCACTCATAATTCAATAATTCTTAAACATGAGAGAAACTGAACATTTTTCTCTGTTTTTTAATTTTTTTAAGGACCATATATTTTTTTGTAATTTACAAAAGAACATTGAATATAAATCCATTAGAAATAAAATCATCGTTTTAGTTTTTAGATTTATGTGTTTTTATCCCAGACAGGCAATATTTCAGCAGCAGATCCTGTAAATTATTTGAACTCTAAAACATTTTGTTGCCGTCTCCATTTGTTAAAGGTGAAGTTGTTTTCTTTCATATTATGTTATTAGTTAGTGGGTAAAAAGTCACGCTATGAAACTCACTGTGGTTGATTTTAAATGACAAGCTGGAGCCGTGTTCAGGACAGGAAGTCTGTTCTTTTGGCCACCAAACACTGTGGTCGCTGGATTTTACAATCTGTCAGAAAAAAACATAGAAACCGTCAAATATAATGTCACAGAAATGCGCCTTGAATCCCCTTTTAAGTGTTGTTGAGTTATTTAGGAAATGAGATATAATTAAAGCTGCAGCCAGCGTTGGACAGTCGGAGTTACTGCGACCGTCAGACACCACGTGCACAGCTTTTTGAATCTGCTGAACTTTCTTCATAAACGTCTGTTTGTCTTTGTAATAATAATTATGCCATTTTTTTTGACAGACTTAGACTTTACCTCACTAGAAACACTCATATATACTCACATACATACATAAAAAAATAGTTTACACTTGAAATAGAATTAAAGTTCTGAATATGTTGATGTGATGAAAGATGTTAAATCTTCAAATGCATCCTTTCTCTTCATACTGGTTATAAAACCATACGATTGTTTTGTGGTTCATATCCTATAAGACAAAGATCTTCAGTTTCCTGTCCCAGAGGAGAGAAAAAACAAGAAAATATTCATATTTAACAAGCTGACATCACACAAGTTTACCTGTTTTATCATCAAAAATGACTCAAACTGATTCATTGATTATTAAAATGAATTACTTGACAACTAATCCATTAATCGATTCATCTTTGCAGCTCTACTGTAGATCTACAGATGATGTAATAATAAGAACCAGATATTTTATATTAGTACTAGAACATATTGGTGTAATTGTGATTACCTTTGAGGTTTGGTTTTGGGGAGATTATGTTTGAGATTCTCCATATTTGAGTAATATGTTGATTATTAGTCTGATAGTCTGTTCTGTGAAGGTTTCCCTTGTTGGACATGAACTAAACTAGTGGACCCTTAATCCACACAAACTAGAAACCTAATCACCTGAGACTACTTTTGTTTTATACACTTATAATTATTAATTATTTTACTTTTATTTGCTGCTACATCTGAACTTTGTCTCAGGCGATCAATAAAAGTCTTCTAAAGAGAAGTCCTCCCTCACTTCCCCTCTGGTTTTACTGAGGATTTGAAGTCAAACTGTTTCTGTGAAATCGCGTGACATTAAAATCTTCAAAAGAAGAAGTCTATGAAGTTGGTCTGTCTCTGAGACAGTTTGGGTGAAATCGTGACCACAGAGAATCTCTCTACCTTCCTGTTTACTGATGATAATAATAATTTATTTATAATTTATACTAATGGGGAAATTACAATTTACACTCTGTTGTTATTACATGCTACACACAGGCCTGAAATACACACACACACACACACACACACTTAGGTCCTTTTACATGCACTAATGGAGAGATGTCAGAGTGAGTGGGCTGCGACTGCTGAACAGGCACCCTGAGATGTTTGGGGGGGTTTGGTGCCTTGCTCAAGGGCACCTTGGCAGTGCCCAGGAGGTGAACTAGCACCTCTCCAGCCACCAGTCCACCTCCAGATTTCGGGCCATACGGGGACTTGAACCAGCGACCCTCCGGTTCCCAACCCAACTCCCTATTTTTATTGTAGAGTTATTGTGAACGACTCTGATTGAAGTGACGTCATAAAGCAGGAATGTAACTGATGTATCTTAGAGGCCCCTGACCCCCCCCCCCCAAACTCACTGTGGTTGGTCACTGACTTCTTCTTCTAGAAAACTCACAAGGTGAAGAGAGGTTTGTTGCAACACTGATATATGTCAACTATCTATATTTCAAAAAAATCTAATGTTTTCTGGTCCTGATTCCTCTCGTAGCTGGTTGTCATGGTTCCAGGGTTAAAACTCTTTATATATCAGCATTTAATCAAACATCAACGGAGATATTGAACAGATGAAATCACTTCTGGAGGCAGAGCTGATCAGAAAATGGGCGGTCACTGTTGAGCCATATACTGGTTATAGAGATCACATACATTCATTATTCTTCAAATCATAAACATTGATATTCACTGATCTGGTTCATTTTCAAACAGCACCAATAATGTATAAAGACATAACCAACCTGCTCCCTGGTTTTACACCCTCTGATGTACAACAGGGGTCAGAAGTGACCTGAGAGAATTAATTTTTAATATAATATGTTATGCATTTTATTAACCAATATTTCATGAAATCCTCATGTAAGTTGTTATTTAGAGAAGCCGCATGGCATCTGGGAGCAATAAGGCTGCCTCTAACCTTCTGCTTTTCAACAATATGTCAACCACAACTGTGAGTATAACTACAAGAAATTAGCATAATTTCTTGAAGGTTTGTGTGTGTGTGTGTGTGTGTTTGTGTGTGTGACCTGTGACAAGTGTTTTTTTCATTTACTTATAATTATTAGTTATTTTACTTTTATTCGCTGCAATAAAAGTCTTCTAAAGAGAAGTCCTCCCTCACTTCCTCTCTGGTTTTACTGATGATTTGAAGTCAAACTGTTTCTGTGAAGTCGCGTGACATTAAAATCTTCAAAAAAAGAAGAAGGGGTTAAAAGTGACCGAAAGAATGACTTTGTTTCATATCTTTGCATGTTATGCATTTTATTACCCAATATTTCATGAATTCTCATATAAGTTGTTATTTAGAGGAGCCGCACGGCATCTGGGACCTATAACGCTGCCTCTAAACTTTTGATTTTCAACATTATGTCAACTACAACTGTGAGGAAAACTGTGTGTGTGTGTGTGTGTGTGTGTGTGTGTGTGTGTGTGTGTGTGTGTGTGTGTGTGTGTGTGTGTGTGTGTGTGTGTGTGTGTGTGTGTGGTGTGTGTGTGTGTGTCTGATAACTAATGAATGTTTGGATGGACCACTAATCTGCAAATGGAAACTTCTTTTTTTGATAGTTGAGTCAGTAAATATCTGAAGAAAGAATAAATAAATAGTGAAATATATATATAACTTTCCATGAGTAATTCCAGAGAGATTAATCCACGATTGAACAGCTATTTAGTCATCTTTCTGGATGAAAATACAATATTCTTCTGTTTTTGATGCAGACCAGTGGCAGAGCCAAGATGGAGGCTGACTGATGGCTCTATTGACCAATCAAATGCAGTTTTATCAGAGGAAAGAGTGTTTGCTCAGCCAATAAGATAAGCCAAGTGGGAGGGACTTGTATTGAGTGTTGGAGGACGAGTCCAGAGAGGCCAGGAGGCCCCTGGAGGCCCCCTGGAGGCCTCTAGGGACCTGAAAAATATCAAAATGTCATAACAAGACTTACAAAACATGTGCAATAGAGCATAGAACAACATTATAAAGTGTAATGAATGGTCAGAGTGCAACAACTAGTGTCCCCAGAAACATTCCAGACTTCCAGGCACCTTTTCTAAAGCTACTGTGACCAGAGACGTTACTAACCACGGGGAAAAACTGGAGATGTATTTGGGCAAATACTGGACATGTATTTGGGTAAATATTGGAGATGTATTTGGGTAAATATATTGCAGATGTATTTGGGTAAATATTGGAGATGTATTTGAAAAATGGAGACAGCTTAGAGCCCAAAAAGACACAGAGTTGGCTTATTTCCTCCTGAACAGGTAGCTAAGCATTAGCTTCAGGCTAATTTATCACAGCTACAAGGGACGGTCATTTTATGTCATTTCAACATCAACAGCTAGAGTACCGAGTTGGTTACTCGCAAAAACAACTGAGACACAGCCAGTGATCCCTACTGGTCCTGGCTAACCATGGCTAACGCCGCCATGCTAACTGCTAGCTAACGTTACCGTAGGAGCAGGCAAGCAGCCACGGCTGTTTACAACGTGTAACCTGTTCAGCGTCGAGTCGACAACGCTGCACCGTTTAGAGACTGAACGTGTTCCTGTTGCGGGGTTTAGGTCCAAGCGCTGCTGCTGTTTGATTGGTTCCTCTGGTCATGTGATTTCAGAGAAACGACTCAGAGGCTGAGAGAGGACGTGTGGAGGTGAAGACTGAGCTGCTGTACCTGCATCAACTAACAGGTAAGAACCTCTAAACCTAAACACACACACACACACACACACACACACACACACACACACACACACACACACACACACACACACACACACACACACACACACACACACACACACACACAACAACACACACACACACACACACACACACACACACACACACACAACACACACACACACACACACATACACACACACACACACAACACACACACACACACACACACACACACACACACACACACACACAACACACACACACACACACACACACACACACACACAGCAACCCCAAATGGAGATGTGGATATTCAGTGATGATCAGAAGACTAAATATATATATTCAGTGATGTCATCAGAAGACTAAATCTATATTCAGTGATGTATGAGACTAAATATATATTCAGTGATGTCATCAGAAGACTAAATATATATTCAGTGATGTCATCAGAAGACTAAATATATATTCAGTGATGTCATCAGAAGACTAAATATATATTCAGTGATGTCATCAGAAGACTAAATATATATTCAGTGATGTCATCAGAAGACTAAATATATATCCAGTGATGTGATGATGTAACCATGGTAGCTGATCTTAGATGTTCAGGATTTGTTCACGTTGACCCAACACAGTTTCTAAAGAAGAGGCTGAAACACCCACATATCACACACACTAGATTAGTTATGAAGGATTATATATGAACCATGTTGCACATTTATTATTCTCCACATAACACACACACTAGATTAGTTATGGAAGGATTATATATGAACCATGTTACATATTTATTATCTCTCTCCACATATCACACACACTAGATTAGTGGAAGGATTATATATGAACCATGTTACATATTTATTAACCTCCACATATCACACACACTAGATTAGTTATGGAAGGGTTATATATGAACCATGTTACATATTTATTAACTCTCCACATATCACACACACTAGATTAGTTATGGAAGGGGTTATATATGAACCATGTTACATATTTATTAACTCTCCACATATACACACACACTAGATTAGTTATGGAAGGGTTATATATGAACCATGTTACATATTTATTAACTCTCCACATATCACACACAATATAGATTAGTTATGGAAGGATTATATATGAACCATGTTACATATTTATTATCTCCCAATATCACAACAACACTAGATTAGTTATGAAGGATTATATATGAACCATGTTACATATTTATTAACTCTCCACATATCACAAAATAACTAGATTAGTTATGGAAGGGTTATATATGAACCATGTTACATATTTATTAACCCTCCATATCACACACACTAGATTAGTTATGGAAGGATTATATATGAACCATGTTACTTATTATCTCTCCACATATCACACAACTAGATTAGTTATGAAGGATTATATATGAACCATGTTACATATTTATTAACCTCCACATATACACACACTAGATTAATTATGAAGGATTATATATGAACCATGTTACATATTTATTAACTCTCCACATATCACACACACTAGATTAATTATGAAGGATTATATATGAACCATGTTACATATTTATTAACTCCACATATCACACACACAGATTAGTTATGAAGGATATATATGAACCATGTTACATATTTATTAACTTCCACATATCACAAACACTAGATTAGTTATGAAGGATTATATATGAACCATGTTACATATTTATTAACTCCACATATCACAAACACTAGATTAGTTATGAAGGATTATATATGAACCATGTTACATATTTATTAACTCTCCACATATCACACACACTAGATTAGTTTAGGAAGGATTATATATAATACATATATATATATATATCCATCCATCCATCTTTGTCCGCTTATCCGGTGACGGGTCGCGGGGGGGCATATATATATATATATATATATATATATGACAGGCAGGCAGAAGGAGTGGAAAGCAGTGAGGAAGAGGAGGATCGGAGAGTTCGGGATGGAGTGTAGTGCTGAAGGAGGTCAGAGAGGTATGGAGGAGCGAGATTATGGAGGGCTTTGAAAGTGAGAAGAAGAATGGTGTTGGACAGGGAGCCAGTGCAGTTGTTTAAGGAGTGGAGTAACATGTTCAGTTGTTGGGGTTCTGGTGATAATACGGGCAGCTGAGTTTTGGACCAATTGGAGTTTATGGATGGACTTATAGGGTAAACTACAGAGGAGGGAGTTACAGTAATCAAAACAGGAAGTGACTAGAGCGTGGATGAGTGTAGCAGTATTATTGGGTGTAAGTGATGGACGTAGACGGTGTATGATGCGTTAGTGAAAGTAAGCTGACCGGCTGAGATTATTGATGTGTTTTTCAAAAGAAAGTGTGCTATCAAGGATGACACCGAGGCTCATGACATGAGTGGAAGAGGGGACTTTGGAATTGTTTGATGGAGAGTGAGAAACATTTTGCTAGGGTGGATTTGCTACTGTTTAATTTGAGGAAGTTATGAGTGAACCAGGTTTTAACTTCGTCTAAACAGTCAGACAGGGAAGACTGAGGGAGCATGGAAGTGGGTTTGGTGGACAAGTAGAGCTGGGTGTCATCCGCGTAGCAGTGAAATATTGTATTTCCTGAAAATAAAAAGGAAAGGAGGGGCCCCAGGACTAAGCCCTGGGAACACCACTGGTAACTGGGGAGGGTTGTGATTGAACGTGTTTAAGTTGTACAAACTGAGTGTGGCCAGAGAGGTAGGATGTGAACCACTTGTGTGATGTATTGATGACACCAATGGAGGCTCGACGGTCCATGAGGATATTGTGATAAATTGTATCAAAGGCAGCTCTCAAATCAAGGAGGATGAGTATAGTGAGAACACCTGAGTCAGCGGCCATCAGTAGGTCATTGGTATCATTGATTAGTGCTGTTTCTGTGCTATGAAGAGGGCGAAAACCAGATTGAAACTGTTCACAGAGGTTATTGTTAATGAGTTGATTATGGACCTGTGCAGCAACAGTTTTCTCTAGGACTTTTGAGATGAATGGCAGTTTGGAGATCGGTCTGTAATTATTTAGGTCGTTGGGATTTGCACCAGGTTTCTTAAGCAGCAGTTTTGATAGCGGAGGGAACATGAGCAGAAATAAGAGAAGAGTGGATGATGTTAGTTATGAAGGAAGAGAGGGAGGGTAGACTGGTTTTAACTAGGTGTGTGGGCAGAGGGTCAAGCTGGCAGGTGGATGATTAAGATTTTTGGACAATATCAGAAATTTCATTGACAGTTGGGAGTTGTAAATTAGATAATAAAGAAGAGGGGGGGGCAGAGGTAGGTGAATGAAGTGCACTGCCGTCCGTATTATGTGAAGAGGGCAACTGTTGGTGAAAATGACATGAAACTATTACATTGAGAAATTGTATACAGGTGGGGTGGGAGAGTATTCGGAGGTCGTGAAATATATATGTATTATGTATATATATTATACATAAATATATATATATTATATATAATGTTTGTGTTGTTTACTGTATTGTGTTTATTATATACTATATATAATGTATGTGCTGTTTACTGTATTGTCCGTACTGATCATATTTTAAAGTGTTTCTTCTCTTTTGAGGAAAAGACAGCGTGTACCTGAGTGGAGCTGGGAGGAAACACCTGTGTGTGTGTGTGTGTGTGTGTGTGTGTGTGTGTATGTGTGTGTATTCTGATGGTGTGTGTCTCTTCCTGTCTCCACAGAACCTTTCTGATCACATCAGATCACAGTGTGATTTAAAGTCAGCTTCTTCATCACTCTGAAGAGGAGATCTCAACACTTCAGGAGGACCAGGAGGACCAGGAGACCAGGAGAAGACGATGGGGGGTTCAGGGTCAACACCCATCTCTGCTCAAATTTCTGAATCAATAAACACACTTAAAAAACATTCAGCTTCATTCATCAAAGAGTTTCACAGCAGTAAAGACAGGATGAGAAAGATCGCAGGAGAGTTAAGGGAGATCACTGATGAAGACAGAAAGATTAATAGAATAGATGAAGAAGAAGAGCAGAAAAAGGGGAGAGAGTTCATGACGATCATTGAACCGCTGAAGAAGGACCTGGAAGAAATCAGGAGGACGTGTGAGATGTTGAAGAACAGATCAGCTGAAGGTCAGGCTAGAATCACTCTGAGAGACAGGGAGGGCTTTGGGATGAGTCTGACACAAGCTGCCATAGATAGAAGAGAAATCATCATTCTGCCTCTTCTGTGTAGCAGGGTGGTGGATGACTGTGAAAAGATGAAGAAAGAACTCAAAGACTTAAAAAAGAAAAAGAAAAGAAAAAAGAAAAGATAGAAGCTGCAGTGTGGAGAAAAGGTCTTATTTGTTCATAATGTCTCACTAAATCTGCAGTTTGAGACACAGAACTTAAAATTTGGGACACAAATATTCCTCTGTGTGTGTGTGTGTGTGTGTGTGTGTCTGTGTGTGTGTGTGTGTGGGTGTGTGTGTGGGGGTGTGTGTGTGTGTGTGTGTGTGTGTGTGTGTGTGTGTGTGTGTGTGTGTGTGTGTGTGTGTGTGTGTGTGTGTGTGTGTGTGTGTGTGTGTGTGTGTGTGTGTCTGTGTGTGTGTGTGTGCATTTGTGTGTAGACTGTATATCTTATTTAGCCTACATGAGGTACATGTGTGTGTGTAAACGTTCTGCCTGTGACAACTAGCATTTAAAAGCCTACAAATATATATTTTATATATTCACATCATGTTACACATTGTTGAACTTGTTGTGTTGATTAAATAAAGTTTTTAAAGAATGATTAGTGTTGGTTGTTTCCAGTCTTGATGTTACACACTCCCGTCACAAGATGGCGGCGGGCTCCTTTAAGCTCTGGTTTGGAGCCCGCCCAAAAACAAGGTGAAGAAGAGGAAGAGGAAGGGCCGGTCAGCTGGTAAACTATAAAAGAGTCTGGTCCTAGAGTTGGACTTTATATTCATGTGGTCTGGTCCTGGAGTTGGACTTTATATTCATGTAGAGTCTGGTCCTAGAGTTGGACTTTATATTCATGTAGTCTGGTCCTGGAGTTGGACTTTATATTCATGTAGTCTGGTCCTGTAGTTGGACTTTATATTCATGTAGAGTCTGGTCCTGGAGTTGGACTTTATATTCATGTAGAGTCTGGTCCTGGAGTTGGACTTTATATTCATGTAGAGTCTGGTCCTGGAGTTGGACTTTATATTCATGTAGTCTGGTCCTGTAGTTGGACTTTATATTCATGTAGAGTCTGGTCCTGTAGTTGGACTTTATATTCATGTAGTCTGGTCCTGTAGTTGGACTTTATATTCATGTAGTCTGGTCCTGGAGTTGGACTTTATATTCATGTAGTCTGGTCCTGTAGTTGGACTTTATATTCATGTGGTCTGGTCCTGGAGTTGGACTTTATATTCATGTAGAGTCTGGTCCTGGAGTTGGACTTTATATTCATGTAGTCTGGTCCTGGAGTTGGACTTTATATTCATGTAGAGTCTGGTCCTGGAGTTGGACTTTATATTCATGTAGAGTCTGGTCCTGGAGTTGGACTTTATATTCATGTAGTCTGGTCCTGGAGTTGGACTTTATATTCATGTAGAGTCTGGTCCTGGAGTTGGACTTTATATTCATGTGGTCTGGTCCTGGAGTTGGACTTTATATTCATGTAGAGTCTGGTCCTGGAGTTGGACTTTATATTCATGTAGTCTGGTCCTGTAGTTGGACTTTATATTCATGTAGAGTCTGGTCCTGGAGTTGGACTTTATATTCATGTAGAGTCTGGTCCTGGAGTTGGACTTTATATTCATGTAGAGTCTGGTCCTGGAGTTGAACTTTATATTCATGTAGAGTCTGGTCCTGGAGTTGGACTTTATATTCATGTAGAGTCTGGTCCTGGAGTTGGACTTTATATTCATGTAGAGTCTGGTCCTGGAGTTGGACTTTATATTCATGTAGTCTGGTCCTGGAGTTGGACTTTATATTCATGTAGAGTCTGGTCCTGTAGTTGGACTTTATATTCATGTAGAGTCTGGTCCTGGAGTTGGACTTTATATTCATGTATAGTCTGGTCCTGGAGTTGGACTTTATATTCATGTAGTCTGGTCCTGGAGTTGGACTTTATATTCATGTAGAGTCTGGTCCTGGAGTTGGACTTTATATTCATGTAGTCTGGTCCTGGAGTTGGACTTTATATTCATGTAGTCTGGTCCTGTAGTTGGACTTTATATTCATGTAGAGTCTGGTCCTGTAGTTGGACTTTATATTCATGTAGAGTCTGGTCCTGGAGTTGGACTTTATATTCATGTAGAGTCTGGTCCTGTAGTTGGACTTTATATTCATGTAGTCTGGTCCTGGAGTTGGACTTTATACAGTGCCTTGCGAAAGTATTCGGCCCCCTTGAACGTTTCGACCTTTTGCCACATTTCGGGCCTCAAACATAAAGATATAAAACTGTATTTTTTTGTGAAGAATCAACAACAAGTGGGTCCCAATTATGAAGTGGAACGAAATTCATTGGCTATTTCAAACTTTTTTAACAAATAAAAAACTGAAAAAGTGGGCGTGCAAAATTATTCAGCCCCTTTACTTTCAGTGCAGCAAACTCTCTCCAGAAGTTCAGTGAGGATCTCTGAATGATCCAATGTTGACCTAAATGACTAATAATGATAAATAGAATCCAGCTGTGTGTAATCAAGTCTCCGTATAAATGCACCTGCTCTGTGATAGTCTCAGAGGTCCGTGTAAAGCGCAGAGAGCATCATGAAGAACAAGGAACACACCAGGCAGGTCCGAGATACTGTTGTGGAGAAGTTTAAAGCCGGGTTGGATACAAAAAGATTTCCCAAGCTTTAAACATCCCAAGGAGCACTGTGCAGCGATAATATTGAAATGGAAGGAGTATCAGACCACTACAAATCTACGAACCCGGCCGTCCCTCTAAACTTTCAGCTCATACAATGAGAAGACTGAGCAGAGATGCAGCCAAGAGGCCCATGATCACTCTGGATGAACTGCAGAGATCTACAGCTGAGGTGGGAGACTCTGTCCATAGGACAACAATCAGTCGTATACTGCACAAATCTGGCCTTTATGGAAGAGTGGCAAGAAGAAAGCCATTTCTTAAAGATATCCATAAAAAGTGTCGTTTAAAGTTTGCCAAAAGCCACCTGGGAGACACACCAAACATGTGGAAGAAGGTGCTGTGGTCAGATGAAACCAAAATCGAACTTTTTGGCAACAATGCAAATACGCTATGTTTTGCGTAAAAGCAACACAGCTCATCACCCCCTGAACACACCATCCCCACTGTCAAACATGGTGGTGGCAGCATCATGGTTTGGGCCTGCTTTTCTTCAGCAGGGACAGGGAAGATGGTTAAAATTGATGGGAAGATGGATGGAGCCAAATACAGGACCATTCTGGAAGAAAACCTGATGGAGTCTGCAAAAGACCTGAGACTGGGACGGAGATTTGTCTTCCAACAAGACAATGATCCAAAACATAAAGCAAAATCTACAATGGAATGGTTCACAAATAAACATATCCAGGTGTTAGAATGGCCAAGTCAAAGTCCAGACCTGAATCCAATCGAGAATCTGTGGAAAGAACGGAAAACTGCTGTTCACAAACGTCATCCATCCAACCTCACTGAGCTTGAGCTGTTTTGGCAAGGAGGAATGGGCAAAATATGTCAGTCTCTCGATGTGCAAAACTGATAGAGACATACGCCAGTGACTTACAGCTGTAATCGCAGCAAAAGGTGGCGCTACAAAGTATTAACTTAAGGGGGCTGAATAATTTTGCACGCCCAATATTTCAGTTTTTTATTTGTTTAAAAGGTTTGAAATATCCAATAAATTTCGTTCCACTTCATGATTGTGTCCCACTTGTTGTTGATTCTTCACAAAAAATTACAGTTTTATATCTTTATGTTTGAGGCCTGAAATGTGGCAAAAGGTCGAAAAGTTCAAGGGGGCCGAATACTTTCGCAAGGCACTGTATATTCATGTAGTCTGGTCCTGTAGTTGGACTTTATATTCATGTGGTCTGGTCCTGGAGTTGGACTTTATATTCATGTAGAGTCTGGTCCTGGAGTTGGACTTTATATTCATGTAGTCTGGTCCTGGAGTTGGACTTTATATTCATGTAGAGTCTGGTCCTGGAGTTGGACTTTATATTCATGTAGAGTCTGGTCCTGGAGTTGGACTTTATATTCATGTAGTCTGGTCCTGGAGTTGGACTTTATATTCATGTAGAGTCTGGTCCTGGAGTTGTACTTTATATTCATGTAGAGTCTGGTCCTGGAGTTGGACTTTATATTCATGTAGTCTGGTCCTGGAGTTGGACTTTATATTCATGTAGAGTCTGGTCCTGGAGATGGACTTTATATTCATGTAGAGTCTGGTCCTGGAGTTGGACTTTATATTCATGTAGAGTCTGGTCCTGGAGTTGGACTTTATATTCATGTAGAGTCTGGTCCTGGAGTTGGACTTTATATTCATGTAGAGTCTGGTCCTGGAGTTGGACTTTATATTCATGTAGTCTGGTCCTGGAGTTGGACTTTATATTCATGTAGAGTCTGGTCCTGTAGTTGGACTTTATATTCATGTAGAGTCTGGTCCTGGAGTTGGACTTTATATTCATGTAGAGTCTGGTCCTGGAGATGGACTTTATATTCATGTAGTCTGGTCCTGGAGTTGGACTTTATATTCATGTAGAGTCTGGTCCTGGAGTTGGACTTTATATTCATGTAGTCTGGTCCTGGAGTTGGACTTTATATTCATGTAGAGTCTGGTCCTGTAGTTGGACTTTATATTCATGTAGTCTGGTCCTGGAGTTGGACTTTATATTCATGTAGTCTGGTCCTGTAGTTGGACTTTATATTCATGTAGAGTCTGGTCCTGTAGTTGGACTTTATATTCATGTAGTCTGGTCCTGGAGTTGGACTTTATATTCATGTAGAGTCTGGTCCTGTAGTTGGACTTTATATTCATGTAGTCTGGTCCTGGAGTTGGACTTTATATTCATGTAGAGTCTGGTCCTGTAGTTGGACTTTATATTCATGTAGTCTGGTCCTGGAGTTGGACTTTATATTCATGTGGTCTGGTCCTGGAGTTGGACTTTATATTCATGTAGTCTGGTCCTGTAGTTGGACTTTATATTCATGTGGTCTGGTCCTGGAGTTGGACTTTATATTCATGTAGAGTCTGGTCCTGGAGTTGGACTTTATATTCATTAGTAGTCTGGTCCTGGAGTTGGACTTTATATTCATTAGTAGTCTGGTCCTGGAGTTGGACTTTATATTCATGTAGAGTCTGGTCCTGGAGTTGGACTTTATATTCATGTAGAGTCTGGTCCTGGAGTTGGACTTTATATTCATGTGGTCTGGTCCTGGAGTTGGACTTTATATTCATGTAGAGTCTGGTCCTGGAGTTGGACTTTATATTCATGTAGTCTGGTCCTGTAGTTGGACTTTATATTCATGTAGAGTCTGGTCCTGGAGATGGACTTTATATTCATGTAGAGTCTGGTCCTGGAGTTGGACTTTATATTCATGTAGAGTCTGGTCCTGGAGTTGGACTTTATATTCATGTAGAGTCTGGTCCTGGAGTTGGACTTTATATTCATGTAGTCTGGTCCTGGAGTTGGACTTTATATTCATGTAGAGTCTGGTCCTGTAGTTGGACTTTATATTCATGTAGAGTCTGGTCCTGGAGTTGGACTTTATATTCATGTATAGTCTGGTCCTGGAGTTGGACTTTATATTCATGTAGTCTGGTCCTGGAGTTGGACTTTATATTCATGTAGAGTCTGGTCCTGGAGTTGGACTTTATATTCATGTAGTCTGATCCTGGAGTTGGACTTTATATTCATGTAGAGTCTGGTCCTGTAGTTGGACTTTATATTCATGTGGTCTGGTCCTGGAGTTGGACTTTATATTCATGTAGAGTCTGGTCCTGGAGTTGGACTTTATATTCATGTAGAGTCTGGTCCTGGAGTTGGACTTTATATTCATGTAGTCTGGTCCTGGAGTTGGACTTTATATTCATGTAGAGTCTGGTCCTGGAGTTGTACTTTATATTCATGTAGAGTCTGGTCCTGGAGTTGGACTTTATATTCATGTAGTCTGGTCCTGGAGTTGGACTTTATATTCATGTAGTCTGGTCCTGGAGTTGGACTTTATATTCATGTAGAGTCTGGTCCTGGAGTTGGACTTTATATTCATGTAGTCTGGTCCTGTAGTTGGACTTTATATTCATGTAGAGTCTGGTCCTGGAGATGGACTTTATATTCATGTAGAGTCTGGTCCTGGAGTTGGACTTTATATTCATGTAGAGTCTGGTCCTGGAGTTGGACTTTATATTCATGTAGAGTCTGGTCCTGTAGTTGGACTTTATATTCATGTAGAGTCTGGTCCTGGAGTTGGACTTTATATTCATGTATAGTCTGGTCCTGGAGTTGGACTTTATATTCATGTAGTCTGGTCCTGGAGTTGGACTTTATATTCATGTAGAGTCTGGTCCTGGAGTTGGACTTTATATTCATGTAGTCTGGTCCTGGAGTTGGACTTTATATTCATGTAGAGTCTGGTCCTGGAGTTGGACTTTATATTCATGTAGTCTGGTCCTGGAGTTGGACTTTATATTCATGTAGTCTGGTCCTGTAGTTGGACTTTATATTCATGTAGAGTCTGGTCCTGTAGTTGGACTTTATATTCATGTAGAGTCTGGTCCTGGAGTTGGACTTTATATTCATGTAGAGTCTGGTCCTGTAGTTGGACTTTATATTCATGTAGTCTGGTCCTGGAGTTGGACTTTATATTCATGTAGAGTCTGGTCCTGGAGTTGGACTTTATATTCATGTAGTCTGGTCCTGGAGTTGGACTTTATATTCATGTAGAGTCTGGTCCTGGAGTTGGACTTTATATTCATGTATAGTCTGGTCCTGGAGTTGGACTTTATATTCATGTAGAGTCTGGTCCTGGAGTTGGACTTTATATTCATGTAGAGTCTGGTCCTGTAGTTGGACTTTATATTCATGTAGTCTGGTCCTGGAGTTGGACTTTATATTCATGTAGTCTGGTCTTGGAGTTGGACTTTATATTCATGTAGAGTCTGGTCCTGGAGTTGGACTTTATATTCATGTAGTCTGGTCCTGGTCCTGGACTTTATATTCATGTAGAGTCTGGTCCTGGAGTTGGACTTTATATTCATGTAGAGTCTGGTCCTCGAGTTGGACTTTATATTCATGTAGAGTCTGGTCCTGGATCTGGACTTTATATTCCTGTCCTGCAGCAGAGATATTCAGCTCTTATTACTCTCACATCTCTGTTTTTATTCTCAGTGTAGGTTGAAGAAACCAGAGTTCTCCTCTAAATGTTGATCATAGTGACGTCCTGAGGGAGGAAAGGCTTTCTGGGTCTGGTTGAGTTAAAGCCCCCCCAGAGGAGAACAGCTGGAACAGGCTGGGTCCAGGCTCTGCTGTGATTGGCTCCTCTGATCATGTGATATCTGAGAAACTACTCTGAGAAAGTACAAGCTGAGAGACAGACTGAGTGAGCACGTTGCCTGATGACAAAAAGGTAAGAATGAGTTGATTTTACACATACACATACACACTAAGGCCGGGCGTTGAGAAGAGGTTAAACATAAGGAGTAAACTAGGATGGGTTCAGACACATATTTAGAGTTGATGGTTCGGTCAGCGAGATAAGTTTCAAAATTTCCTCCTTTAAGAGAGCTCAGTGTGTGTGTGTGTGTGTGTGTGTGTGTGTGTGTGTGTGTGTGTGTGTGTGTGTGTGTGTGTGTGTGTGTGTGTGTGTGTGTGTTTACAAACTGTCTCCACAGTTTGATTTAAAGTCAGCTTCTTCATCACTCTGAAGATCTCAACACTTCAGGAGGACCCGGAGACCTCAAGATGGGGGGTTCACAGTCAACACCAAGACCAAGAAAAAGATTGAGTAAAGAACTGCCTCCTGATCTCTCTGAATTAATGAACAAACTTATTCAACAATCAGCTTCATTCATCAGAGAGTTTGACAGCAGTGAAGACAGGATGACACAGATTGTTAGAGAGTTCAAGAAGATCGCTGCTGAAGTCAGAAAGATGCAGGAGAATCACACACACTAGATTAGTTATGGAAGGATTATATATGAACCATGTTACATATTTATTAACTCTCCACATATCACACACACTAGATTAGTTATGGAAGGATTATATATGAACCATGTTACATATTTATTAACTCTCCACATATCACAAACACTATATTAGTTATGGAAGGATTATATATGAACCATGTTACATATTTATTATCTCTCCACATATCACACACACTAGATTAGTTATGGAAGGATTATATATGAACCATGTTACATATTTATTAACTCTCCACATATCACACACACTAGATTAGTTTAGGAGGATTATATATGAACCATGTTACATATTTATTAACTCTCCACATATCACACACACTAGATTAGTTATGAAGGATTATATATGAACCATGTTACATATTTATTAACTCTCCACATATCACACACACTAGATTAGTTTAGGAGGATTATATATGAACCGTGTTACATATTTATTAACTCTCAGGCTGTTTACTTTCTATTTTCATAGCTGTGAATAATGTTCTCTGGAGACTTTATTGTAGGTTTCTTCAGGTTATGAATTGCTTTTTGCTTGTCAGAACTTCCTGTTATCTTATGTTTATATTTTAAAATGTTTTCTCCTTCTTTTAAGGAGTCATGTAAGACCACATGAATTTATCTTTGCAGGATGATTATAATTAACGCTAGCTTTCCTCTCTCTGTATGAACCAGGATCACATGGTGCAGAGACCTGGACTACGAAGCAAGATTTGGCGTTACCGAGGTAACTTCAGGTTCAACCAGGGTGTTCTGTACTACGAAGGTGGATCATCCTTTTACCGGTTTCAATCGCCATGGTAACTCATGCTGGACACCTAACCTGGTCGGGAGCAGGTTAAGTTGGAGATCAGAGATCAACCGGTGTAAAAGCACCGCCTACTGACCAATCAATACTCAGTGTTAAAGCCCACCTACTGACCAATCAATACTCAGTGTTAAAGCACCGCCTACTGACCAATCAATACTCAGTGTTAAAGCTCCACCTACTGACCAATCAATACTCAGTGTTAAAGCTCCACCTACTGACCAATCAATACTCAGTGTTAAAGCACCGTACTGACCAATCAATACTCAGTGTTAAAGCACCGCTACTGACCAATCAATACTCAGTGTTAAAGCGCATCTTCTTACTGACCAATCAATACTCAGTGTTAAAGCACCACCTACTGACCAATCAATACTCAGTGTTAAAGCACCGCCCTCGACCAATCAATACTCAGTGTTAAAAGCCCACCTACTGACCAATCAATACTCAGTGTTAAAGCACGCCTACTGACCAATCAATACTCAGTGTTAAAAGCACCGCCTACTGACCAATCAATACTCAGTGTTAAAGCACCGCCTACTGACCAATCAATACTCAGTGTTAAAAGCTCCGCCTACTGACCAATCAATACTCAGTGTTAAACACGCCTACCGCGACCAATCAATACTCAGTGTTAAAGCACCGCTACTGACCAATCAATACTCAGTGTTAAAGCACCTACTGACCAATCAATACTCAGTGTTAAAGCACGCCTACTGACCAATCAATACTCAGTGTTAAAGCACCCCTACTGACCAATCAATACTCCATTGATAACGACGTCACCGTTCTTATAAGAGATCGAGAGAGAGAGCCAGAGAGAGACAGAGAGAAGAGAAAGACAGAGAGAGAGAACACAGAGAGAGACACAGAGAGAGAGAGAGGGAGGGAGACAGAGAGAGGGAAGAGAGAGACAGAGAGAGAGAGAGAGAGGAGAGAGAGAGAGGGAGAGAGAGAGACAGAGAGAGAGAGAGAGAGAGACACAGAGAAGAGAGAGAGAGAGAGAAGACAGGAGAAAGACAGAGAGAGAGAGACAGAGAGAGAGAAGACACAAGAGAGAGACCAGAGAGAGAGAGACAGAGAAGAGACAGAGAGAGAGGGAGACACAGAGAGAGAGCACAGAGAAGAGAGAAAAAGAGAGACACAGAGAGAGAGACACCGAGAGAGAGACAAAGATTTTTTTGATTTTTACAAACACCTTTATTTACATAATTATAATTTATGCGGGTTCACAAATAAATAAAGTGCTAATGCAATAAAATCTCAGTAGTTGTATTTAAAGACAGAATATTATCCGATAAAAACATGTGCAAAAACCAGCTCATCATCAACCACCGAACAAACAATGTCATTAAAACACCAACGTATTTTAAAAGCATCAATGTCTCCGATATGTTTAAAAATCTAAACCCTAACCAGAGTCTGGCCCTGATGCTACAGAGCCAGACTGCGGCCTCCTGCCCTCCTGGTTATTACACCAGACTGCCCTGGCCTCCTGCCCCTCCCGTTCTCCACCCTGTTCTTTCTGGTAATATAAATCGTGCATTTTGGCTTCACCTGAAAGGTAGTTCAGGAGCTGCCATTTATCTTTTGTGCCCTTTTTATAGACAGCTCCCATAATAAAACCCTCTCAGTAAAAACTACGTTAAAAAGACTAAAAACCAAAGTTAAAAAAAAAGAAAAGAACTCAGTGAGTCTCTTACACCCAGTGAACATGTGGTACACAGTCTCGCAGGCTACAGAACAGGCACTGGCTAAGACCAGTCGGGTTAAGAACAGAGATAAAAGCATTGGAGGCAACAGCACCATGTGGAATCCTCCACTGGAGGTCAGCGGTCCGTTTTTGAGGGGAGGCTTGTATAAAACCCTCCCACTACGGGGACAAGGATGCCCCCGCCTGTCATTCCAGACAGTGGGGGTCTGCCACTCAGTCCTTTTTATTGATGGCTTTCACACAGTTCTGGTAGAGTGTCCCTTTGTCTGCTCCGTGCAGGGTGAGCTTGCCCGGGCTACTGACAGCTAGCAGGGGGCCGGTCTCCTCTCCAAACTCTGGGCTCATGTAGACCTCTGGGAACAGGTCTGTGTGGTCTGGCATAGTCTCCCCCCGGCCGTACTCCATGAGGAGCCTCCTCTCTCTCCCACTCAGCTTTTGTATCCATAGGTCGAGGAGTCGTTGTGCGACCCGGATGGAGGTCAGACCCAGGAGAGAGCCCAGAGCCCCGGCCCCCGATAGTTCAGGCCCTGCTGCCTCCACCAGCTGCTGCAGGCTCAGGGTCCTGGTCCCTGATAGTCCAGGCCCTGCTGCCTCCACCAGCTGCTGCAGGCTCAGGGTCCTGGTCCCTGATAGTCCAGGCCCTGCTGCCTCCACCAGCTGCTGCAAGCTCAGGGTCCTGGATCGGTTCAGGGCTGCCAGCAGCCCGGGCACCCCGCTGCAGATGTCCAGTCTGCTCCCGTTGACCAGCGGCTCCTTCAACAACCAGTGCAGAGAGTCAGACCTATCATTCAATGTACAGTTAAAAAGGGCCCACGATTTAAAAACGCCCTGATAAAAAGGAGGAAACCCACTTAACTTTAAAGATTTAGGATCAGTTAAAAACAGAGCATCCAGCCCCATTGGGTTAGGTTTGGGTTAAAACGCAACACCCAGAATGGGTGCTGCGAGGGGCACGGGCACAAGGGGACCACTGGTGTGAATAAAAACACTTAAAAAAAACAGGTTTGGTTGAATAAAAATGGGGGGGTGGGGGGGGGTTATTAGATATTAAAAGGAGGTTAAAAGAACCACTGGAAAGGAAGGACAGCGGGAATTTAAAACTTTGAATAAAAAGTCTACTCCACAACATCTCCCAGAAGATTATTTAAAAGAAATTTAAAAACACAGTCGTGTGATTAATACCATTATAAAAATTATTATAAAAAGCCTTGTGTCCCAATATAAAATATAAACTCTATTATAATCTTAAAAACATGTCATTTAAATTAAAAAATTAAAAAATAAATACTGTCTGCGTTACTTGCTCTTGAGGTTAAAAATATCCATACACATACCATTCAGGGTTAATAATAAGTGCTATGTTAAAAGTGCTTTAAGAAGTAAAGAATAAGTAAATAAAAAAGTGCCACACAATAAATAACATAAATAATTTAAAATACATCATATAAATAAAACCAAACTGTTAGTAAAAAACGCATAAAACCAATGGCATGTGTATAGTTATGCTAAAATCTTGAGGCAAGTAATTCAATTCGTAATAAAATAATAATAATAATAATAATAATAATAATAAATAATAATAAATATAATTTATATATTAGAGACAGACAAAAAATCCAATAAAATTCTTAAAATATAAATAAGACAGAATAAAAGTTATAAAAGGACAACCAAGGCATCTTCAAAATATTTATTAAAATAAATAAAATCAAGGTATTGGGTAGGACCTCCTCTGTAGGAATAGATTAAAACTCTCGAAAGGGAAGTATAGTAAAAATGGACTAAAAACATGCCATAAAAGAATTAATTATATATAAATAAAAAAAAAAAAAATTAATTAATTAATAAATATTGTTTTGCAATAAATACTTATTAACCATAAACAATAAAAAGCCATAGAAAAAGATGGAAAAAGCAGGAAAGAAAAAGAAAGGTCGGGTATGCTGCGTTACAGAGGAGGTCCAATAAAACCTGGGGAGAGAGAGAGGAGAGACCAGAGCAGTGGGAGGAAATATTTCTAAAAATACCCTGTAAAACTTGGGTTAAAAAAGAGAAGTGGATCCATTTTAATATTTTTCATTTAGACCCGTAGGGTCTATGGTTTTTAAAAGATGAATCCACTTCCTCTCCGCTGCCCGACGCTGAGCCGTGGTCCAGGCCTTGTTACTCTCCAGGCCCATGCTTTGAACATTTTCAGAACCATGGAGTTTAAAATGTGCATATAAAACAGTTGTGCCATCGCCCTTATTTAAAACATACTGGTGTTGTTTAATTCTTAAGTATAGTGCATTTCTTGTCTCCCCCACATACAATTTGTGTTCCATTACATTTGTTTTTTTAAACTCAGTTTCCCATCTCAGGGTAAATCAACTCAGATATCAGGGTTAGACTCAGTTTGTTAAATCTCCTTCCTGAAACGGGCCCCTGCATTGTTATCGGCTGCTTTACCTGGTCTGTGCTTGTAAACAGAAACAAAAAAACAACCAAGAGGTTACACCCCTTTTTTTTGGTACAGCCTTACTTGGGTCTAAACACAGTGACTTGGGACTTGTTCAAGATGGTGAAGGTTAAGACTTGTGACTTACACATGTGTGACTTAAGACAGTTACACACCAGGGGCGTGACGAATAAGCGACGCCAATATGCAAAATAATCGTCTGTGAATATTTCACATCAAAACTATTCACACCGACAGCGGTGCAAATTTGCCACAGTTTTCAATAAAGGTTTTGGATATTTGCGCCAGCTCATCTACCACGTCAGTCAGACAGATGCTGAAGAGAGAAAGAAATTGACAAAAGATGTGATGTGAGCGGATGAGAACGAGAGAGCAGTCGGAGCAGAGGAGAGTTAACGATTAGTGTTGAAGATATGAAGTGATTGTCCAGCAGCTAGATTCTGCAGTTTGAGAACAAATACATGTAGCAGCTCCTCACAATCACCAAAAGGTGTCCTGTCTGGTTTCCAGACTGCTGAGTGGAGGGACGGAGGTTAGCTTTGGGTACGTCCCAGGAAAAGCTGTAACACTAAGCAAATGTAAGCTATTTATTGAGTTTCCTCCAACTCTAATTGAGTATACAGTTAATACTCAATTGAATTCCCTCTGCAAAACAGTGCAGTATATGTCTCGGGCTTATTGTGAAAGTTAAAAACGGAAAGAATGTGCTGCCTTTGTAAAGGTTGAAAGGAGTAATAAAGTTAGCTGACGTACAGTCTGTAGTTCAGACAGCAGCCTCTGTGTTGCTGTTTGTTGATCCTCATAAGTGAACACTACTTGTGACAAAAACAACAGTTCGAAAAAATATATTGATATGCGAAATAATCGCATGGAAAAAACGTCCCTGGTGTGCAACAGCCTTTAATCTCACTTCTGATATTTTTGATTAAGAGCTACTCTCCCACAAAGCCACAAACCAGAAATGTACGACTCAAACTATGATGTCATCAGGTTACTAAGCTGCTTCATAAACAATGAATGTGAAACTAATTTTGTAGAATAAAAAAAAAACAAATGAGGTTTATTCTATTATTCTATTATCTTTCTCAATTCATTGTTTTTGAAAAAGCTCCTGACATTATATCAGATGACATCACAAATTTGAGTTTTTGGATGTTGGAGAGTTTTTTAATGTTTACTGACATTTTGAACACACATGTATGAATTCCCAAAGTGCCCATAGTTCCCCTTTTGCTATAATGTAATGTACCAGACAGTTTTTGCTCCCATAAGTTTATTCATATGTGAACTTTAAGGATAGCACTGTTTAAATAGTGCATTTATCTGTAAAACAAGCAGTAAATGGTCATTTTATGATACTTCCTGGTTATGATACATCTTAAAATCTCATACATCTCAAATAGTGATCTGTAGTGAATGGATTGGACAATGCTGTAAAATGTCAGCAGAAAAATTTATATATTTATTGTGTGTAAAAGTAGTTGATGCAAATGCACTTTTACATAGCCCTTTTGGCTTTTGTACATTCCAAACCCCATTTACTAATGAGGAAATTGTGAACATATATTTGATAGTAATAGTAATTACTGTCAAATAATGTTTATGAAGTAAATACCATGCACTTATAAGAAAAGTCTGTAGATATATTGGTGTTGCTTGTTATTACTGTCAAAGTTTATATAAAATAAACATGTATGTGCATATAATGGAGAGTTGCTTGTTATTACTGTCAAAAAATGTTTATATAAAGTAAACCCCCTACTTCAATGAGGAAAAGTCGATATAAGGGTAGATATACCAGATAGTTGCTTTTAAATTACTATAAAACAATGTAATATAAAGAAACCTCGTATATTAATAGTAAAAGTATGTATATATATTTGATAGTTGCATGTAATTACTATAAAGAACAGTTTATATAAAGTAAAACCCCATACAATAATGAGGTACAGTCTGTAGATATATTGGATAGTTGCTTGTTATTACTGTCAAATAATGTTTATTTAAAGTAAACAACATGCATTAATGGTAAAAGTATGTAAATATATTGGAGAGTTGCCTTCTATAACTATAAATGAATGTTTATTTAAAGTAAACAACATGCATTAATGGTAAAAGTATGTAAATATATTGGAGAGTTGCCTTCTATAACTATAAATGAATGTTTATTTAAAGTAAACAACATGCATTAATGGTAAAAGTATGTAAATATATTGGAGAGTTGCCTTCTATAACTATAAATGAATGTTTATTTAAAGTAAACAACATGCATTAATGGTAAAAGTATGTAAATATATTGGAGAGTTGCCTTCTATAACTATAAATGAATGTATATTTAAAGTAAACAACATGCATTAATGGTAAAAGTATGTAAATATATTGGAGAGTTGCCTTCTATAACTATAAATAAATGTTTATTTAAAGTAAACAACATAAATTAATGGTAAAAGTATGTAGATATACTGGAAAGTTGCTTGTAAATACTCTCAAATATTGTTTATATAAAGTACTGACTATTATTACAATGTTTCTGGAAGGTATTATCCCATTATCTTCTCTTTTTTGTACAGTAAAAAAAAAAGTATTAAACAGGAATTTACCGTAAATAGATTGGATAATCATAAAATAAACGCCTAAAGGAGGGTATTTGAAAGTCATTTTACATCATTTTTGTGTGTTTTACATCCAGAAATCTGTACTTTAACAGGGAGTTCTTGTGAATGGATTGGATAAGCTTGTGAATTTACCAAAGAAAACTGTATGAAAACAGAAGTTTTCATTTAAATTATGTAATTTTAAGGTATTTTTGCAATATTTTTTAGTTTTGATAAAGATTTATACATTTGTTTAACATTCTAGAAATGTTTTATAACAAGAATTTGTTTTAATTCTACAATAGGTAGACTGTAAAAATACGGAAAATATTTACAGGAAATTTCTGTATTTAAAAAAAGAATTTTCCTTTAAAATAATGTAAGGTTTTTTACTGTAATTTGACGGTAAGTGTTCGGCAACTTTGCTGCCAGACTTTTTACCGTTTTTTTACGTGTGTTTTTTTTTACAGTGTATTTACAGTACTACTCACCCGGTGCGTCCGGTCAGACACGGCATCGGCACACCGCTGTGTGGCCATCGGCCGCTTGGAGGCGGCAGCCGGTCCCGAGGCAGCAGCCCCCCCAGAAGGTGGGGGGTCCGCCGCCCCGGCAGCGGACCGCTGGGCATCTGCCCCTCCTCGGCACCAGTTCGGATCACCTCATCTTGGGCAGGCCCTCACCCAGAGGTTAAATTGGGCCGGAGCGCACAGGAGCGCAGCTCCGCCTCCTCAGGTCCACTATACACCCTGCCGGAGCTCAGCTCCGTCTCCTTCAGCATCAAACATTTTGCCGGGGCTTCAGCCCCAAATGTATTTTGAAGTGTTGACTGACAAATATGAAACTGGACGTCGCTTTGTGCCCATTCTCGCTGTAAAAAGATGGGCAGCTTCAGGTTTATGGATGCGCTCTGCTGGCGACATGCTTCGGCAAATGTGTCGCGTTTGTGCTCAGTGCATTTCTGCTATAAGTTTCGGGTTTCCACCTCCGATGTAGAGCAGCGTAGGCTACAGCCACTTCCCTAAACGTCTCAAACGGCGCTCTGTGTCTGTCAGACGGTCTGAGATCTACCGTATCAGCAGACCAATCACGTAATGCGCAGCAGACTACGGTGCAGGTACATTATTTTCTGAAATATAGTGACTTTATTCTTGTAGGCTAATAGCCTATTATAACTTTATTTTTCACAAAATATCACGACTCCTCCAAATCTCAGAGAGCACAGGTGGGATGAGTTATATTTTGAATGTGCACAAGTCAACTCAAGTTTTGGACATGAGCAGAAATCTTGTTCAAACATCTGAAATATTACAGTCCAGGGATTTATTAAATGAATAATGTATCACTGAGGTGAAAAATTGTCATATGCACATTTACAGAGGTTACTTCCCCAACAAAAGATGCAAAAGAGGGAAGAATAAATTAGGCTACATGTGTGCTGACTCAGATATAATTAGAAAAGTCGATCTAAAGGAGAATAAATAGATGAATGCAATACAGAATGCCTGACAGCCTTACTGCAATATTTTCCATTATGTTTTTATTTTTGGATTGTAATGTTTCCCTTTACATAAAGATATTTCAGGCATATTTATTCAGAAAAAGGTAGAAGTAGATGCATACAAATTCACCAAAATGCAGGAAATATAGTGTTTAATGCTAAAAACAATTCTGGGGGAGGACCCCCAGACCCCCACATCATAAGTCAGCACACAAATCTGTAAGCAAATCCTTGGCCTTTGGGTTGCCAGGCCAGTTATGATCAGACCAAATGTTGGTGCCATCTAACAAACTGGAAGCTAAAATGAACATACACTGGCTATTAACAAGCTGGGCAAGCCAATCACTGTTAAAAAGGCTATAATAGTGGTTTCTGATTCTCTTAAATCAACATAATGTTCTTGTTTAAAAAGATGTTTACATATTTGCCAACCAATATTTTCAAACATGTTCAATTTCATACATTTTCCAAGGGTGAAATCCGTTGCCTGCCTGTTAACATTAGCCTATAAAAGGTAAGAAATAATAATAAAGTAAGTGAATTGTAAAGTATTTCTCTTTGTTTGAACTAATCAACCCTACCTTACACATTAATACTGGAAAAAGTGCCCCTTTGGTGTAAAACACATTAAGTCATTTTACGGCGCGATTTTGAATGACGACCATTCCCCGTAAATAAGGGCTCCCCCTCCCTACAAAAGCCAATTTAACCACTGCCCTCACCGTGTGTCCCACCTCTCCACAACCAAAACATTTCATCTCTGATGACGTTGCAAAAATCCCGTATTCATAATCATCTACTTTAACATGGAAGCGGAGGTTTAATTCCTCGTTCCGATAGTTCAGTATCATATACATCTGTCTACGGTGAGACACCACGTGCTTCACTCTATTTGTCAGTTGTTTATTTCTAAAGAAACACGACAATGTATAAAAGGCTCCATTACCTTGTAGCTCACGTTATGGCTCCGTAGCAGACGCTTTTATAACAATAGGCTAACGATTGGGTCATAACCACGAGACTTACTGTCACACAGTAGAGGAATTACCGTATAGTACAGGAGAAGCTCTCAGGCAGTTTGGACTTACGTTAGCTGTTTAGGTTTAATGACTAACGTTAACTAGCATGTTAGTGATCAGTAATTACTAATGTTAACTATCATGTTAGTGATCAGTAATTACTAATGTTAACTAGCATGTTAGTGATCAGTAATTACTAATGTTAACTAGCATGTTAGTGATCAGTAATGACTAATGTTAACTAGCATGTTAGTGATCAGTAATGACTAATGTTAACTAGCATGTTAGTGATCAGTAATGACTAATGTTAACTAGCATGTTAGTGATCAGTAATGACTAATGTTAACTAGCATGTTAGTGATCAGTAATGACTAATGTTAACTAGCATGTTAGTGATCAGTAATGACTAATGTTAACTAGCATGTTAGTGATCAGTAATGACTAATGTTAACTAGCATGTTAGTGATCAGTAATTAGCCTGTGCCTATGTTATCTCCTTACATATACCTACGCTCTCCGTCTCTGTAAGATTGGGAATGATTGAGATTTCTCTCGGCACAGCTACCAGAAGACTTCACACTTTCAGACAGGTTGCTCACGTCACATCTACGTTGTCTCTCTCAGTTGGAGGCTGCTCAGTAAAGCAAGAGATCACCGGAAAAGAGCTTCTAATATCCTTCACTGGTCTCCGTCCAGAGACACGGGATCTGTTGGTCCATTATATATATGTCAACGGACAAAACCAAATAAACCTAAACTAACCACCAAACAGTACTACAAATGAAAGATAAAGTGACCTACACCGTTAAACTAAACAATACTAAATGAAAATATCAACAAAGGAAAAAAGAAAAGTAAGAAAAACCTACAAATCCCCACAGCTCACTCACACACGCTCTGAACTCAGAGAGAGAGAGAGAGAGAGAGAGAGAGAGAGAGAGAGAAAAAAAAAAGAGAGAGAGAGAGGGACAGAGAGAGAGACAGAGACAGAGAGAGAGAGAGAGACAGAGACAAAGAGATAGAGATAGAGAGACAGAGATTTAGATTTTTGAAAAAAACTTTATTTACAATTTTAACAGTATCTCTTCACAATAAATTTTAACAATATCTCTTCACCATAAACACCTACAGAAATTAAAAAGAAAAAACCAAAGCACCTTCACAAACAGCACACAACGCACCATGACTGCACCATATCAATTTAAAAGTTGTAAGATCACTCATAGTTTTATAAAACCGAAAATCAATCAAGACTCTAGATTTGATCGAGGTTAAAAAACATACGTTCACATCATCGCTACCTTTTTGTTCCACTCTACCCTGCTGATGTAAATAGCCATTTTTGCTTGCTCTAGAATGAAATTCAACAAATGACAAATGAAACACTTTTTCCGAAAGTACTTAAAACCCAAGATGAAAGTCTCAATACAAAACGTTTCATCAAACCTCAAAAAGAATTTTTCTAATCTCATAAACAAAGGTTCTAATCTAACACAATGCATGAAAGCATGAAAAACTCCAGTCTCCTCCAGAACGCCATGGTGTATCGATTCTCTTTTCTAACACTTTCTTATTAACAGTTTTTTTCCATCACTTGACAAGAAATCCAAAAACAAAGATTCACCTGATTTCAGCAAAAAAACTGTACCATCTTCAAGATTGGGTTTAATTGTTGTGGGTCGGCTGCCTTGTTCCCCCTTCCTGTGGTTGTGTCTCCCTTTTCCTCTCTGTGTCTGTCTGTACTGTTTTTACCTGAAGTGGCAGGGGGCGTGTCAGGAGGAACTGGGTCAGGAGGCGTGGCCCTTCATCCCTGCTCTGTCGCTGGCACAGCTGAGGCTCATTCACTGATTACACACTTGCAGTATTTAAACCCGGGCTGTTCACCTCTTCAGCGCCAGATCGTTACATACATCGACGTGGTAACTAGGCTCTGTATCACTGCTAGCAACGCTCTCAACTCTATGTCTGTTTCTTGTCTAACTACTATTCCTCTGTGCAGATCCTGTTGTACCTGCTCCCCTCCTGCCGTGCTCCGCCGTGCTGCCTGCCTATCTGCCTCACGCCATCTCCGTCATAATCACCTGCTTTGCCTGTTTACAACTGTGGACCTGCCTCAAATCCGCCACTGCCTGGTTCCAGTTTTGCTCTTAGACAACTACTAACTCAGCCTCGGCTGTTCCTCTCCACTGCCTATCGTCATCCAATAAACACTTGAACTCTTATCTGTGTCCTGTGAGGTGTCTCTGTGCGTTGGGCCATATACAGCCATAACATTAATAATCAAACACGGAAAGGGGTCCTCAACATCAGGAGAACAAGCCCCTGTAGAAAAGTCTCTTAACAAATGTTCTTCTTTAACTGTAAAACATGCTTTAAGTTTGACCAGAAAACGAGTTAATAAGCGAACAGATCTGATTCGTAAATGTTTAGATGCGTCCTCCACCTTCTCAAATTGAGGTCCAGTTAATGTCAACAAATGTCCTAAAGTAAAGACCTTGGATTGCAGAAAAATGGTGCTGAACCCCGGCAGATAACACGAAGTAGCAATGTCCAAACGGGCCCCAAATATCTATGGTTCCTGCAAGAGCCAGTGGAGAGAATATGAGTCTTGTGCACACGAAAAAAACTCCACACCTTGAAAAGATTTTGATAGAAAGCAGGCAGTTCCGATAAATCCAATTTGGTTGGATCCATTAAAAAGAGGGATTTATCCAGTCCGAAACCCCCAATAATGTGCAAAATAGTGCAACTCACTCCAAGCCAGCTGAAATCTGTAGAACCATCAAGTAATCTTTTTACAAACTGTAACCAAAAAGCAGCCATTCTACTTTGTAAATTTATCAAACCTTGCCCACCCTCATCTTTAGGGAGGTATAAAACACTCAAAAAAATTCACAAGAGCAGCATGAGCTTCTGCTAAAAACTGTGGAGAAGGGTCTACACATGCCAGTCTATGCCAAAGTGAAGATGCCACTAAGTTGTTGACAATGAGAGTTCTCCCCCTATAGGACATATTCGGTAATAACCATTTCCACTTCTCGAAGCGCCCTTTAATTTTTTCCATCAAACCCTCCCAATTTTTTTGTAACACACGGTCATCCCCTAGATAAACTCCTAGATATTTTATACCCCCATTTCCCCAACACAACCCATCAGGAAGGCAAGGTTTACCATCAGCCCATTGTCCTACCAATACAGCATCACTTTTCTTCCAATTAACCTTTGCAGAAGAAAACAGTCTAAATTCTTCAATTAAATTAAATAAAATCTGCACATCACTTTGCCTGTTGATCATAACCATAATATCATCGGCATAAGCTGACAAACAAATCTTTTTATTACAAACCGGTAAAAGCAAACCACTTAATTTACTTCTTATCTGTTGAAGCAATGGCTCAATAGCCAAGGAATACAACATCCCAGACAAGCGGCAACCTTGTCTGATACCCCTAAGAACCTGAAAAGGAGCACATAAGCCACCATTTATTTTCAGCATACTCTCAACGTCACAATAGAGTACCCTAATCATATCTATAAAGTTTTGGCCAAAACCAAAAGCTGTTAAAGCACTCCACAAATATGAGTGCTCTACTCGATCAAATGCCTTCTCCTGATCCAAAGATAACAAGGCACAGTCCAAATTTAACAATTTAGAGACATAGAAAATATCCCGAATTAAAGAAATATTGTCAAATATAGATCTACCAGGGACGCAGTACGTCTGATCCGGATGTATAACCTGACCCAACACTCCAGCCAATCTGTTACCCAATGCCTTAGAAAGTATTTTATAATCACTGCAGAGAAGCGCGACAGGGCGCCAGTTCTTTATATCTGTGAGGTCCCCTTTTTTTGGAAGAAGAGTGATCACCGCTTTTCGGCAACTCAACGGCAACCCGCCCTCCGACAAGCTGTCCTTCAGTACCTCCAGCAGATCTACACCCATTTCCAACCAAAAAGCCTTTAGAAGTCAATCGGGAGACCATCCATTCCTGGGGCCCTCCCAGACTCCATGCTTTGCAGGGCCTTATAAAGCTCTTCCAGGGTCAGCACCCCTTCAAGACCCTTATTGGCCTCCTCTGACACCTTTGGTAGGCTGCCAAGGAAAACGTTGTCCACACAACACTCTGACTTGAGCTCGCTCCTATACAGATTTTGATAAAAATGAACTGCTCTTCCCCGAATACCAGCAGAATCTGACACTAATACTCCATCTTAAGAGCACAATCCATGAATAAGCCGTTTCTGACCATTCTTTTTTTCCAAATTGAAAAAGTATTGGGACGGTGCCTCCATCTGATCAATGCTTTGAAAGCGAGAACGAACCAGAGCCCCCTGTATTTTATGCCCCAGTAGATCCGCTAACTGAGCTTTCTTCTTTGAACAGGCTTCTAAATAATGAATCTCGCCGGTAGATTGTGCCAGATTTTGAAATTCAATTATCTTTCCCTCCAAAAGCTCTAAGGAACGAGTCAACTCCTTAGTAACGTTATGAGTATACTGTTGAGTAAACTGTCTAATTTGTATCTTACCAACATCCCACCACTGTTGCAACGAAGAAAAAGATTTCTTTGCTCTGTGAACTTCCTAGACGTACTTAAATGATTCCTTAAAAAACATATCACTCAACAAATTAGTATTAAAATGCCAGGAGGCGCTTTTTGGTTTTATTGAGCTTAAAAGAAGCTTACAGTGCACCATACTGTGATCTGAAAAACTTACTGGAGTTATATAAGATTTATTAAAAATACTAAGATGGTGATTAAAACTATAAAGTCTGTCCAGCCTAGCTAATGACATAACATTATCACGTGTGGGAAGCCAAGTGTACTGTCTATCATTACCATTTAAAGATCTCCAAATATCACATAAATCATACTTTTTACTAATATGAATTAAGCGTTTACGCAAAGCCAGATGAGGCTCCATATGATTCCGATCTAGATTATTCTCAGTACAATTGAAATCACCACCCAGGAACAGGAAGTCTTCAGCGCAACAGTTTTGTAGAGTTGAACATAATATGTCCAAAAAAACATTCTTTCAACTGGTGCAGTTGGAACATATACACAAATAAAAACAAACACATAACCTTCAACAACAGCTCTTACTTTTAGAAGCCTACCTTTTACTATTTCATACACATTATAAGAAATAGGACTAAAATTATTTGTGAATAAAATGGCAACTCCCCCACTTATTGAAGTGTTATGGCTTAACATGGGGATGCCATCAAACTCCCTCGCCCAGTCGGCAGCATGTTTCAAGTCACTATGAGTTTCTTGTAACAAAACAACATTGATTTTCTTTTGCTTAATTACTTCATATATAGTAGCTCTTTTTCTAGAATCCCATGCCCCATTAACATTCATAGTAGCTACAAGAACTTCACTCATAATAAAAAGGAAAAGAAAAGCCACCCAAATAGGCAAAAACCCATCAGCCATTCTACTTTCAACTTTAACCGACATCGCTGTTTAAATCAGTACTGAGACTCCTCACAATGTTCTTAAGGCGATAGACTTCTTTATTAGAAAAGCAACTCTCTGCCATTAGGCTTCTTGCCTTTTCAGTGAACTGCTTAACAAATATTCCTGCACACGCACACCTCTTTTATTTTTTGTTGATCTAAGGAATAACTTAATATCATGAAGTTCATACTCCCGACCACTAAGATCCCCCTGAGAAGGTGTCATACTGGAGTCAGAAGACCCACCATCACTTTCCGTTTCCTGATCCACATCTTCTTGCACTACACTCCTTTTACTTATTTTGGCATCAACCATTTCATCAATTATCTTCCTTTTATTAGAAGGTACTTTAAAAAAAACTTTCTTTCCCCACACCATCCATTCCACCTGCCTCCTTCAGAGTCACGGGACTATTCTCACTTTCTATTTCTTCATCACGTCTATCTTCAGAAACCAGCGCCACGCTCGGTAAATCCTCCACACTAGCCTCTGAAAGTGTAGCGGTGTGTATCGTCTCCGAGTGCTCACAGTGCAGCCAAGTCCACGCAACCACACTCTCACCGGGAACATCCACAGCCGAGCTCGGCCCCGGCAGTACCTCCTCAACTCTGTCAGCCCCCCCATCCGCACCACCTTCTCCTTTAGTGGTCCCATTCACTGCGTTTGCTTCCCTGTCTGAAACTTTGTCAGGACAGTTGCGAATTAAATGTCCAGTTCTACCGGAACCAAAACACTTTCATTTCGCGGTAGTGACAAAAATCACATATTTAAAGTTGTCAATTCGAAAATTGAGCATCATATCTAGCTCACCATCATCAGGAATAATCATATAAGCAAAACGCCTGAACGAAACAATGTGTTTCAACAACGGTGATCCGCAAATGATTGGGATCTTTGTGATCGGAGATACCAATTTTCCATAGCGAAATAAAGCTTGCGTCAATATTTCATCATTTACGAACGATGGAACATTTGATAAAGTGACTCTCTTAGCTGGCAATGAAAGAGGAAGAACAGAGACAAAATCACCACCAATGACTAATCCGTGTTCGACAACTTCATTGACTTTATCAACGCTATTACAGTATTTCTGAATTGCTAAAACACTAAAATCCATTTGCAAAACCAAAGTTGCAAGTGTACAAACCACTTTATTGATTGAATCACACAGTTTGCTGAACTTTAAACACTTCTCATGTGGTTAGACACAACTAGGAAATCGGAATCACTCTTTGTGCAAAACTGTAAACACATTGTCATTCACAAAACAGATGTAGCATTGTGGTGCACTTCAACTAAAAATGGCACAACACAGCCCCCAAAAGTGAAACACAAGCAACACACTGTTGTCATCGGTAACACACAAGCACTCAAAATTGAACACAACTGTTTCAAATCAGTAATTTGTTGCACCTAATCAGTAATCAGGATATAAAGCCATGTCAAATCCAAATGGTGAGTCTCTCCACAATTGACCGTGTCCTGAAACGCAACCTGATAAGCCAACAGAGTACCATTTGAGAGAAATTCTGAAAGGGTAAAAGAGCTACGATTTCAATATGTACAAGTAAATAATCATGTCCAGAGATTATACAGCACTATTGAGTTACGGTACATCTTTACTGTGTTGAATGTAATGCAGCACATGTATACAGAGGCATGAAGCCTGGAATGCTATGTCATTTACGTTACTTCAAAAATAAATTTTTGTTCATTTCTATAGAGAATGTTTCAACTGGATTCCATGGAGAGGCGTCATGAGTGCATCTTCTTGGATGAAGCTGGCTTCGATCTCACCAAGAGGAGAAGGAGAGGCCGCAACATTATTGGTCAATGTGCCATAGTACAGGAAAATCTCATTCGGTCAATGGATGCAGCATGTGACAACATTGGAGTGGAAGCGATTCAAGGTTGGATTCAGCATGCTAAAGGATTCTTTCCCCGTTGTTTAGCAAGGGACAGGATTGCCTGTGACGTTGATGATGTCCTGTGGCCTGACCATGCCCAGAGATTCCCACTGTCCCTACCTACTATCTAGCGAAACCACAGCCAAGGGAACGGGCTTGGCAGAATCAGCGGGGAAAGAAGACCCTGTTGAGCATGATGCTGAGGCAGAATGATTCCAACACATCGATCTGCTGCATATTTTGTTTGTGACTACATTTATGTGTGCAGGATTGTGCAAGTACTTCATAATAAATATAATGTTTCCCCTGCTCTGCCCTGAGTGCAGTGTTTTGCATTTATCTCTGTAGTGTGTAATGACTGCTGTGTAGCGTTTATGCATTAGCTGGATGTGTGTGTGTGTTCTCTGAAAACAGTGTTTGGTTTTGGGTAAAGATAACATAGTTCTGAAGCAATTGTTTGATATAGCAAGACAAGTCAAAGGTTTTGACAGTGTAGCTTAAGTTTGGTGATTTGTGTTTAAGGTTTTGAGAAAGCGAGAGAAACATTCAAAAAATGTGTTTTAGCAATTCAGAAATACTGTAAGAAACACCACGACGGCACCATTCATTCTGGAGGCAGATAACACGCTCCCATGCCCCACAACCTCACCATTAGCAAGACAACATTCCTCCACGCTCACCGCGGCGGCTACTTTAACCGCATTACGCCGCGTGAGTGAACTCAACACCTGCCCGCGTGGGACCGACATGCTTCCAAAATTAAACCATGTAAACCTATTCTGGTACAACCTTAAAATACAATTATGAACCTGAAAATGAGAATAATATGGAATCCAAAAGGGGGATCTTTTTTAAAAAAAAATGTCTCGCTTATTTCAACGTTTTTGTCACATAACTTATACACACACACACACATAAACACACACACAAACACACACACACACACACACAGTCACTATCAATACCACAGCAGCAAAACTCCCCCCTGCCGTCGGTTTTTCATGCATAGCAGTAAAGAGCTTTGCTGATAGTATCACATCATATTTGTGTGTGTGTGTGTGTGTGTGTGTGTGTGTGTGTGTGTGTGTGTGTGTGTGTGTGTGTGTGTGTGTGTGTGTCTGTGTGTGTGTGTGTGTCTGTGTGTGTAGGTGTGTGTGTGTGTGTGTGTGTGTGTCTGTGTGTGTGTGTGTGTATGTGTATGTGTGTGTGTGTGTGTGTGTGTGTGTGTGTGTGTGTGTGTGTGTTGTTGTGTGTGTGTGTGTGTGTGTGTGTGTGTGTGTGTGTGTGTGTGTGTGTGTGTGTGTGTGTGTGTGTGTGTGTGTGTGTGTGTGTGTGTGTGTGTGTGTGTGTGTGTGTGTGTGTGTGTGTGTGTGTGTGTGTGTGTGTGTGTGTGTGTGTGTGTGTGTGTGTGTGTGTGTGTGTGTGTGTGTGTGTGTGTGTGTGTGTGTGTGTGTGTGTGTGTGTGTGTGTGTGTGTGTGTGAGTATGTGTGTGTGGAGGTGTGTGTATGTGTGTGTGTGTGTGTGTGTGTGTGTGTGTGTGTGTGTGTGTGTGTGTGTGTATGTGTGTGTGTGTGTGTGTGTGTGTGTGTGTGTGTGTGTGTGTGTGTGTGTGTGTGTGTGTGTGTGTGTGTGTGTGTGTGTGTGTGTTGGAGAAGGTTGTTTTTAATCAACTTCAATCATTTTTAGATGATTTTAGTATTCATGAAAAGTTCCAGTCTGGTTTCAAGCCACGTCACAGTACTGAAACTGCCCTCCTAAGAGTCTACAACGACCTTCTCTTAGCGGTCGACTCAGGAGACTTCGCTGTTTTAGTGCTTTTAGATTTGACTGCGGCCTTTGACACTGTTAACCACTCTATTCTTTTATCCCGACTCAAACAAAGTGTTGGCATTACGGGCATTGCCTTAAAATGGTTTGAATCCTACTTGACAGATAGGAGTTTTGCTGTCCACATTGGTAACTGCTCTTCATCTGCTGCCCCTCTTTCCTGTGGTATGCCCCAAGGTTCCATTTTGGGACCCATGATATTTTCTTTGTACATGCTGCCCTTAGGGTCCATTTAAAAAAAAAACACATTTCTTTCCATTGTTTTGCAGATGATGTACAAATCTATTTGCCTGTAAGAAACAGTGAGAAGGAAACTATCCAGCCGTTGTTAAACTGCTTGAGTGATCTCAAAATATGGTTGGATCAGAATTTTCTCTGTCTTAATGACAATAAGACCGAAGTTGTTGTGTTTGGACGTGCTGAACATTTCAGTGCCTGTGTAGATACTCTCGGTACTTTAGGTTCCCAAATTCGTCCTTTTACCAGAAATCTGGGAGTGATTTTTGACAGTAGGGCTGCAACAACGAATCGATAAAATCGATAAAAATCGATTACTAAAAAAGTTGGCAACGAATTTCATTATCGATTCGTTGTGTCGCGCAACTATTACGCCACTCAGTTGCGGAGATAAAAAAAAAAATGTAATTGAGCGCATATACTGTCTATGGTTGAGCGCAGAGAGGAGCAGTGCAGAGCGAAAGAAAAGAAAAAAGAGCAGAGCGGGGGTAGAGGAAATACGGAGAGAGACCGGAGAGACCCGTAACGTTGTTCTGAAACACTCGGCGGAGGCAGAGAAATCAGTACGACCGAAGTCATCCAAGGTGTGGGAGCATTTCACACTAAATATATAAAAAAACGTGTTAATTGCAAGATAAGCGACACGGCATGGCACGCGGCGCACCGCGGTGATGAGTCAGCACCTCAAACGTAAACATGTTGGAGTCCTTGATGAGGAGGAAGGGAGTTCAACAGCAGGGTAAAGTCACTACACTATCCTACTTCTGTTCCGTTCTGAAGTGAGGAGCGTACCGTCCCTCCAGTAGCTCTTCTGGTGCTGCTGTTTACTCGTTATCCAGCTGACTAGCATGACAAGCTAGCGTTAGCTCGGTAATAACAGTAATAAAGCAGGGTAGTATAGTTTACTAGACTAAAGACACTGTTTTATTCACTCGCCTTTTTTGGCCCATTAATTTTTCAATCTCTTGTCATGTATATATGCTGTGCTTGTCCTATCAGTTATTGTTGACAAATATATTAGTGTGTGGTGTATAAATGAACTTAACTTGCACTTACTACAATGATGGTAATAATTTAATAAGTGTGTGTTTGTGTGTGTGTCTTGTCTGTATCTGCTATTTAGGTTACTTACCTTTACACAACTATTAACTAAAACAACAAGTATGTATGTATTGAGTTGATGTAAATTAATGCTTTTTGTTTTATCCGATTCATCGATTAATCGAAAAAATAATCGACAGATGAATCGATTATTAAAATAATCGTTAGTTGCAGCCCTATTTGACAGTGCTTTTAAATTTGACAAACAGATTAGTTCTGTTGTTAAAACCAGCTTCTTCCAGCTGAGACATTTGGCTAAGGTCAAGCCTTACCTGCAACGCAAAGACTTTGAAAGAGTCATACATGCATTTATTACGTCCCGTTTGGACTACTGTAACTCTTTGTATGTTGGATTGGATCAGTCATCCCTTCATCAGTTACAGTTAGTCCAGAACGCAGCAGCTCGACTTTTAACCGGGACAAAAAAGCGTGACCATATTACACCGGTTTTGGCCACGCTCCACTGGCTTCCTGTTTGTTTCAGGATTGAATTAAAAATTGTATTAATTGTTTTTAAGATCTTAAATGGGTTCTCGCCTTCTTACTTATCAGAGCTCTTACATGTCCACATGCCTGTCAGAGCACTGAGGTCGTCCAATCAGATGCTCCTCGATGTGCCCAGATCCAGGTTAAGAACCAAAGGTGACCGAGCCTTTTCAGTGGCTGCTCCAAACCTCTGGAATAGTTTACCCATTCATGTAAGAACAGCTCGGACCATTGGAACGTTCAAGTCCTTGCTTAAGACCCATTACTACGCATTGGCTTTCAATTCAAGTTGAGCTTTGATATCTTGACATTATTGACATTATTCTTTTTCTTCTGCCAGTTATTTTGTATTGTATATTGTGCCTTGTTTGTGTTTATTGTTTCGTTGCTTTTGGAGCATGTTAAGCACTTTGGTCAACTGATGTTGTTTTTAAACGTGCTATATAAATAAAATTGAACTGAACTGAACTGAACTGTGTGTGCATGTGTGAGTGTGTGTGTGTGTGTGTGTGTGTGTGTGTGTGTGTGTGTGTGTGTGTGTGTGTGTGTGTGTGTGTGTGTGTGTGTGTGTGTGTGTGAGGGTGAAGAAGTGAGAAGGAAAGGTCTCGTTCACACAGAAACATCATCTCATTTCTAAAAAATCTTCTATTCTGTCTGAGGGCTTTTATTTTGAAACAGGAAGTGTTGAGTTTGTACAGAAACTAAATCTGAAACAGGATTGTTGTTTTCATATTTTTATATTTTCTTGTTAATTAATGAAATGTTGATTTATTCTGTAACTGTAACCGTAGCGGTTAGTTTAATGTCTCTGGTCTGTTGTTGATGTATTTCCTGTTTTATTGATTTAATTTCATGTTGATTTGGGTTCTGTGTTCTGATTGGTCCCCAACACCAGACATTATCCAATCAGAACCCTGATGTTGTTTTACATTTTATTAATAATTAATCCATCCATCCATCCATCTTCGTCCGCTTATCCGGTGTCGGGTCGCGGGGGAGCTCCAGCAGGGGACCCCAAACTTCCCTTTCCCGAGCAACATTAACCAGCTCCGACTGGGGGATCCTCGGTGCGTCCCAGGCCAGGTTGGAGATATAATCCCTCCACCTAGTCCTGGGTCTTCCCCGAGGCCTCCTCCCAGCTGGACGTGCCTGGAACACCTCCCTAGGGGAGGCCCCCAGGGGCATCCTCACCAGATGCCCGAACCACCTCAACTGGCTCCTTTCGGACAAGGAGCAGCGGCTCTACTCCGAGCTCCTCACGGATGACTGAGCTTCTCACCCTATCTCTAAGGGAGACGCCAGCCACCCTCCTGAGGAAACCCATTTCGGCCGCTTGTACCCTGGATCTTCTTTTTTCGGTCATGACCCAGCCTTCATGACCATAGGTGAGGGTAGGAACGAAAACTGACCGGTAGATCGAGAGCTTTGCCTTCTGGCTCAGCTTCTTTTCTCTGTCACAACGGTGCGATAGATGGAATGTAATACCGCACTCGCCGGCCGATTCTCCGACCAATCTCCCGCTCCATTGTCCCCTCACTCGCGAACAAAACCCCAAGGTACTTGAACTCTTCTCACTTCGTTCGGGGGTAAGGATCATTCCCTACCCGGAGAAGGCATTCCATCGGTTTCCTGCTGAGAACCATGGCCTCCGGTTAGAGGTGCTGATCCTCATCCCAACCGCTTCACACTTCGGCTGCGAACCGATCCAGTGAGTGCTGAAGGTCGCAGGCCGATGATGCCATCAGGACCACATCATCTGCAAAGAGCAGCGATGAGATCCCCAGCCCACCGAACTGCAACCCCTCCCCACCCCGACTACGCCTCGATATCCTGTCCATAAATATTACAAACAGGATTGGTGACAAAGCGCAGCCCTGGCGGAGGCCAACCCTCACCAGAACGAGTCCGACTTACTGCCGAGAACCCGGACACAGCTCTCGCTTTGGTGTTACAGAGATTGGATGGCCCTGAGTAGAGACCCCTCACCCCATACTCCCGCAGCACCTCCCACAGTATCTCCCGGGGGACCCGGTCGTCGCCTTCTCCAGATCCACAAAACACATGTGACCGGTTGGGCATACTCCCAGGCCCCCTCCAGGATCCTTGCGAGTGAAGAGCGGTCCGTTGTTCCACGACCAGGACGGAATCCGCATTGTTCCTCCTCAACCTGAGGTTCGACTATCGGCCGAACCCTCCTTTCCAGCACCTTGGAGTAGACTTTACCAGGGAGGCTGAGAAGTGTAATACCCCTGTAATTGGCACACACCCTCTGGTCCCCCTTTTTAAAAAGGGGAACCACCACCCCAGTCTGCCACTCCTTTGGCACTGTCCCAAACTTCCACGCAATGTTGAAGAGGCGTGTCAACCAGGACAGCCCCTCCACACCCAGAGCCTTGAGCATTTCCGGACGGATCTCATCAATCCCAGGGGCTTTGCCACTGTGTAGTTGTTTGACTACATCAGTGACCTCCGCCAGGGACAATCCCCCGTCATCCTCCAGCTCTGCCTCTAACATAGAGGGCGTATTAGTCGGATTCAGGAGTTCCTCAAAGTGCTCCTTCCACCGCCCTATTACCTCCTCAGTTGAGGTCAACAGTGTCCCATCCTTACTGTACACAGCTTGGATGGTTCCCCGCTTCCCCCTCCTGAGGTGGCGAACAGTTTTCCAGAAGCACTTTGGTGCCGACCGAAAGTCCTTCTCCATGTCTTCTCCAAACTTCTCCCACACCCGCTGCTTTGCCTCTTTCACGGCAGAGGCTGCAGCCCTTCGGGCCCTTCGGTACCCTGCAACTGCCTCCGGAGTCCTCTGGGATAACATATCCCGGAAAGACTCCTTCTTCAGTCGGACGGCTTCCCTGACCACCGGTGTCCACCACGGTGTTCGTGGGTTACCGCCCCTTGAGGCACCTAAGACCCTAAGACCACAGCTCCTCGCCGCAGCTTCAGCAATGGAAACTTTGAACATTGTCCACTCGGGTTCAATGCCCCCCGCCTCCACAGGGATGCACGAAAGCTCCGGCCGGAGGTGCGAGTTGAAAGTCCGTTGGACAGGGGCCTCCTCCAGACGTTCCCCAATTTACCCGCTACTACGTTTGGGCTTACCAGGTCTGTCCAGAGTCTTCCCCACCCCCTGACCCAACTCACCACCAGATGGTGATCGGTTGACAGCTCTGCTCCTCTCTTCACCCGAGTGTGTCCAACATATCGGCCTCAGATCAGATGAAACGATTATAAAATCGATCATTGACCTTCGCCTAGGGTGCTCTGGTACCAGGTACACTTATGAGCATCCCTATGTTCGAACATGGTGTTTGTTATAGACAATCCATGACTAGCACAGAAGTCCAACAACAAACATCCACTCTGGTTTAGATCAGGGAGGCCGTTCCTCCCAATCACGCCTCTCCATGTGTCTCCATCATTGCCCCACGTATTGCGTTGAAGTCCCCCAGCAGAACAATGGAGTCCCCACTGGCCGCCATGCGCAGGACTCCACCAAGGTCTCCAAGAAGGCCGAATACTCCGAACTCCTGTTTGGTGCATATGCACAAACAACAGTCAGGGTTTTCCCCCACAACCGCCAGGCGTAGGGAGGCGACCCTCTCGTCCACCGGGTAAACTCCAACGTGGCGCGCTCAGCCCGGGGGCTTGTTAGTATCCCCACACGCCCGGGCCGCACACCCTGAGCAACTCCGGAGAAGAAAAGAGTCCAACCCCTATCCAGGAGTACAGTTCCAGAACCGAGACGTGCGTAGAGGTAAGCCCCACCAGATCCAACCGGTAGCGCTCCACCTCCCGCACCAGTTCCGGCTCCTTCCCCCACAGAGAGGTGACGTTCCACGTCCCCAGAGCCAGCGTCTGCTGCCCGGGTCTGGTCCGTAGAGGCCCCTGACCTTCACTGCCACCCATGTGGCAGCGCACCCGACCCCAGCAGTTCCTCCCACAGGTGGTGGGCCCATGGGCTGGAGACAGAGGTGCCACGTAGCTTGTTCGGGCTGTGCCCGGCCGGGCTCCATGGCAAACCCGGCCACCAGGCGCTCGCCGACGAGCCCTCCGTCTGGGCCTGGCTCCAGACGGGGGCCCCGGGCTTCCTCCGGGCAGGGTCACTCCATCCCTTCCTCGTTCTATCATGGGGTTTTTGAATTAATAATTAATCCATCTTTTATTCTGTTAAAGAGGATTTGTTTTGTCATTTTAGGCTTTTATTAGTGACAGCTTTGAAAGAAGAGAGGGGGGGGGCATGCAGGATAGGGCTGCAGGTTGGACCCAAACCCTTGGCCTCTGCGTCAAGGACTGAGGGTGCGCTCTACCACTGGCCCACACCGGCGTCTGGACATCACTAGTTAGATTATTTGTAGTTAGATAGAGATTGTCTTGTTTTTTTTAAGATTATTTTTTGATCATTTTTAGGCCTTCATTGACAGAACAGCTGAAGACAGGAGAAAGGGGGGGGGAGTCAAACCTGCGGCTGCATTAATTGATAATATTCTCACAAATGATGTTAAAAAAATTGTTCAAAGTGGATTATTGATAAATGATTTAAGCGATCATTTGCCTGTTTTTACCATATGTGATATGCAACCTGAGATATACAAGAGCTCACATCAGCCTTCATATTTCAGAGTAAGAACTGAGAAAACAATAAATGACTTTAGCAGAGAGCTTTCACAACAGAACTGGTCAGGTGTTTATGTGACTGATGTGAATACAGCATGTGAAACCTTTGTAAATATGTATATATCTAGTTATGATAAATGTTGCCCACTAAAGCTGTCAAAGAAACCCCCTAAAAGTGATAAACCTTGGATGACATTAGGATTAATTAAAGCATGTAAAAAGATAAACAGATTGTATAAAGACTTTGTAAAAAATAGGACACCTAATTGAGAGGCCAAATATAAAGCATACAAAAATAAATTGACGACAATTTTAAGAGAAACTAAAAGGGATTATTACAATAAACAATTGAAAGATAAAAAAGGAAATATGAAAACAACATGGAAAATATTAAATAATATAATAAAACCAAACTCACAACATATTAAGTTCCCTGAATATTTTGTGTACAATGAAACTGTTATGAACAATAGCATAGATGTGGCCAATGAATTTAACTCATTTTTTATTAATATTGGGGAAAACATTGCCAAATCAATTGATATGTCTAACCAAAGGCAAAATGCTACCTGTAGAATGGAAAGTAGAATAATGCAGTCCATGTTCCTGGGTGAGGTTAAGGAAAATGAAATTGCGTCTATTGTTAGCAAATGTGAAAATAAAACATTTACTGATAGTGATGGACTGGACATGACCATTGTATAAAGGACCATTGACTGCAAGATTAATCCTCTGACTTTTATTTTTAATTTGTTTAAACATTCAAGTGTTTTTCCTGAGAAGATGAAGGTCGCCAAAGTCGTTCCACTTTTCAAAAAGGGAAATGTACATCACTTTAATAATTATAGACCAGTGTCATTGTTCTCTCAGTTTTCTAAAATCCTGGAAAAGTGGTTTTCTCAAAAACTAAATATTCTTTTAGAAAAACATAAATTAATTACTGAAAAACAATATGACTTTTGAGCAAAAAGATCAACAGCTTTGGCATGAATTGAACTTATAGAAAAAATTATATCTGCAACTGAGAATAAGCAACACACAGTGGGGGTCTTCATCGACTTAAGCAAAGCATTCAACACCATGAATCATAGTCTGCTATTGTCAGTTATCTCAGCAATCAACAGCAGTTTGTTCAAATTAATGGTCAAAAATCTGAGTTAAAAGATATAATATGTGGAGTACCACAAGGGTCCGTTTTAGGCCCATTACTTTTTATTTTGTTCATTAATGACCTCTGCGAAGTGTCTAAGGTAGTTAGAAATTGTCTTGTTTTTTTTAAGATTATTTTTTGATCATCTTTCGGCCTTTATTGACAGGACAGCTGAAGACAGGAGAGAGGGGGGGGGGGGCGGGGGGGGGATGACATGCAGCAAAGGGCTGCAGGACGGAGTCAAACCTGCGGCTGCTGTGTCCAGGAGTAAACCTCTATATATGGGCCCTCTCTACCAGCTGAGCAAACCGGGCGCCCAGCTTGTTTTAAAGTAACACCTGTCACACCTCTAACGTGTTTTACTGCTTTTTGGACATTTCTGACGCTCTTTTCAGATGTTCTCCATTTTGTTAAATGTATTTCAGTGAAGCTAAATGTATTCTATTGTATTTTCTTCTTTTATGCTCTCTTAAATATGTAAGATGTCCTTGAGTATTTAGAAAGGCATCCGCCAAATAAAATGTATTATCTGTAACATCTGTAACATCTGTAACGTGTGTATAATGTTTCATTAAATACACAATTTACACTTGAAGTGGTTTTATCTTCATTTGGAAGTTGTAATGCTTACATATTTCTGCTAGTTTCATATTTTCATGCTGTTATATATATTAGAAAATATGTTTTATTGATCGTTAATATTAAAAGATACAAGGGGAGAAAAGCCAAAAAGCATAATAAGAGCACTTAACAAACTTGGAGCTGGTTAAGTGACCTTCACTGATGTTTCTATTTAATATCTGATTTATTTTCGTTCCTTTTGAATCAATAATTCATTCAACGAGGAAGCTGAGCGATCCCTGGTGTCAAACAAACACCACGGCATGCCCAGACTGCTGAGACGCTGCACGGTGTGAAGGCGGGTTACTGAGACGGGCCATTCAGAGAACAGAGATGATATATTGTGTAGAGAAATTACCGTTACACAAAGTAAACAAACACGGACTGTATTCTGGTCAACTCATTTATTTATTTATTCATGTTTGTTACAAAAAACACAAAGAAAAGTTTAATCACCATGGAAACAAAATCTGAAAAATCTGAAATCTCTAAATACGGAAATATTCTTCTTTCAAAACTCCAAAATACACGGTGTGTGTCTCTGTGTGTGTGTGTGTGTGGGGGGGGGGGTTATTCTGATAATGTGTGTCTCTTAAGTAAAAGTACAAATAACCAGAGACATATTTACTTTAGTAAAATTAGAAGATGTCCACTACCACAAACAAGGCCTGGCTTATTTAAGAAGTTGCTATCCTAACGTAGCCTAGAAATCTAGACTAATCTGCAGCCAGGGGCGGTCTAACAACTCTCCTTTGGCTTGCGAGCTGTAAAAAACAAAATCTGGTCAGGCCAATCACATCGTGTATAGAGCCGGTGGGCGGGGCTTATGGCTGCTGCTGCTGGTGAACAGAGGTCTTCTGGAAGACTTGGAGTTCAGCTTTTCTTTGAGAAAAGAACAAAGAACGGCTCTGAAGTCATTCTTAAAAAAGGAAGATGTGTTCGGAGTTTAGCCAACCGGATATGCCAAAAGTTTAATCTATCAACTAGTGTTGCTCTGCCCGGTTGTAGTGCTATCCTATTGGTGCAGAGGGAATTTGAAAGACAAACGTTTATTCCGCCCCTCGGATTGAGCTCCATCAATGGTGAGTTCCCAGACCCAACATCTGGATGTGTCTGGCTTGTCAGGCTAATCCTAACCAGCATAAAAAAACTGATCAGAAAATGTAACAGATCATTGTAGAAATGTAGTGGAGTAGAAAGTATAGATAATTGCTACAAAATTTAATGAAGTAAAAGTCAAAAGTATGCCTATAAGACAAAGCTCTTCAGTGTCCTGTCCCAGAGGAGAGAAGAAACTAGAGAATATTCATATTTAACAAGCTGATATCACACAAGCTTACCTGTTTTATCATAAATAATTACTCAAACTGATTCATTAATTATTAAAACAGTTGGAAATGAATTACTTCACAACTAATACATTAATCAAGTCATCTTTGCAGCTCTACTGTAGATCTACAGATGATGTAATAATAATAACCAGATACTTTATATTAGTACTGGAACATATTGGTGTAATTGTGATTACCTTTGAGGTTTGGTTTTGGGGAGAGTATGTTTGAGATTCTCCATATTTGAGTAATATGTTGATTATTAGTCTGATAGTCTGTTCTGTGAAGGTTTCCCTTGTTGGACATATTAACTAAACTAGTGAACTCTTAATCCACACAAACTAGAAACCTAATGGGCTCTCTAATGTTTTGGATGTAATCTGGATTTAGATCTGCTTACTCCACTGACACATGCCTCACTTATCTTTGTGATTACATCAGACAAGAAAGTGAAAAAGGTAACTATACTGGCATGGTGTTACTGGATTTACAAAAACCATTTGACACAGTGGATCACTCTATTCTTTTATCCAAATTGTAATGCATGGGTTTTGGGAAGGCTTCTTTAAAATGGTTTAAATCATATTTATCAGAAAGAAGGAAGAAGGAGTCCTGTCTGAACCCATGAACATAACTTGTGGTGTACCCCAAGGCTCGATATTAGGTCTTTTGTTATTCCTAATATATGTAAATGACATGCCAGCTGCAGTCAAATGTAAGTTATTATTGTATGCTGATGATTCTTCACTACTAGTGTCTGGAAAAGACATCTCCCAAATTGAAGACACTCTTAGTGGTGAGATGCAAAATCTGCATTAACAGTTATATGTAATGAAAATGAAATTGAAGCAAAGAATTCAGTTATTTACCTAGGTATTATATTGGACCAAACATTGTCAGGATATTCCATTGCAGAGAAATTACTGAATAAAAGTGCCTGCAAATTAAAATGTTTATACCGTAATACAAGACAGTTTGACTCCAAAATAAAAAAGCTCCTCGTCTCAGCACTCATTCAATGCCATTTTGACTATGCATGCTCAGCATGGTATAGTGGCCTAACGATGAAAATGAAAAACAAGATGCAGATTATGCAAAATAATATGATCCGTTTCATACTGTCTAAACCTTCTAGGTATCATGTGGGAAGAAATGAGTTTAAGAGGGTTGAGTTCCTGCCTGTTAAGCTTAGGGTTGAACAACTTAAACTTAATCATATGTACAGTATTATTAATGGTGTAGCCCCAAAGTATTTTGGATTTCAGATTTCAATGGTACATACTCAACATGCCCATGAGACTAGGGCCAGTGTCCGTTCATGTAAGGTGCCATGTGTGAATAGTGAAGCCAGAAAATCCTTTTTTTATACAGGAATTATTTTATGTAATAGTCTTCCACTTTATATCAAATGGCAGTAACGAAAAGGGACTTTAGACAAAGTTAGGGCCTACTTATGGAATAAAATAGATAATTAGGGGGAAATAAAATCTAGACTGGGGACAGGGTAATTTATTGTTTTGTAGTTCATGGTGTTTTAGCTGGTTTTTGATGTGTAGTTTTATTTTTTTTGTGTTGGCATGTGTTGTATGTCCTGTTCTCTTACATCAGGGACCATGTTGGAAAAAAGTGTTTCTCGCTTTTACATGTTATCCCTTGGATCCCCTTGTTGTCTTTCTATATCCATAAATAAACCAAACCAAACCAAAAAACTAATCACCTGAGACTACTTTTGTTTTATACACTTATAAATATTAATTCTTTTATTTTATTTGCTGCTGCTACATCTGAACTTTGTCCCAACTGATAAATAAAAGTCTTATCTAAAGAGAACTCCTCCCTCACATCCCCTCTGGTTTTACTGAGGATTTGAAGTCAAACCGTTTCTGTGAAATCGCATGACATTCAAATCTTCAAAAGAAGAAGTCTATGAAGTTAGTGTGTTTCTGAGACAGTTTGGGTGAAACCGTGACCACAGAGCATCCTCTCTAGCTTCCTGTTTACTGATGATTTGAAGTCAAACGGTTTGTCTTAAATCATGATCACTGATATATAAACTGTTCTCTTCTCTCTCTGCCTCCTCAGCATCACAGACCAAAAACACAGGTAAGAAGACTTTCTGGAAATAATTTATATGGTACTCTCAGGAGGTAATACCAGATATAAATACATGAGGAAAATGTATTTTCCATAACTAATAACTGAGCATACTGCCTTAGATTCTTATGTTTTATTATTTTCTTTCTTCCAGACAGTGTCTGTAGTCACCACGTCACCAAGCTTCAGGAACTTCAGATCCATTTCTCTGGACCTCTCTCTGGTTGACCAGAGAGATATAAGGAGGAGGTTTCTGTCACTTTGGTATGTGGGATTTTGATGGATGACCTTTTGACCTGGGGGTCAAGAGGTCACAACCTGTCAGAAAGTGATTGATGCCTTCCAGGTGTGTGTTGACTGGTCTGTTCTGGAAGCTTCTAGAAGGAAGGGTGTCCCGAAATGACGTGTGTTAAGTGCTGCAATGAGGGCGTCACAGGAAGTAGAAAAATGTTTCATTTAAATGATCCAATGAGCGTTAGAGATGAAATATCCGGATGTGTTTGAAATGATCCAGTGAGAGAAGAGGGGTGTAGCGTTAAATTTTGAGCATAAAAAGGGTTTCTTCCCCGTTTGAAACAGAGAAAGATAGGTTTTTCATTCTACACACAGCATGAATGTAAGTTTGAGTAACACTGATGCGTTTGAAATGAGCCAATGACCAAGAATTAAATCAAGTATCTTTACACTCTTTGGAGCAGAGAGCAGAACGTGTGTAAGGCAGGGTTGTAAAATAGGAATGTGTAAGGCTCCTCTTACAACAGGCCAAGTAAGTGATTGTAATAAGCGTGAATGGGCCTAAGCCCAAAGGTCAATGCATTTCTACCCACACTCACGCACACACACACACACACACACACACACTCACACTCACACACACTCACGCACACACACACACACACACACAAACAGCCACAGTTCATGTTGTCAGTACATGTTGATCGTATGTCTGTGCATGCTTAGCTCTAGTCCATATGTCTGGCTGTCCTGCGTCCTCCGCTGCTCCGTACTCATCTGGCTGTGCCTTCTTCGTTCTGGCCCGGTGTTCACTCCCTTTTCCCAACATACCCCTTTTTCCCACGCCTCTTTTTTCCCATGCCCACAGCAACACTCTACCAGAAATTGCGTTTTCAATTCAAATAAACCGAACCAGTGAGAAGTAGTAAAAAAAAAACATTTTCAACAGATCACACAAAACCACAAATGGCATTTGAACACATAACATTCATTGTGACTACTTTCTTTGAATTTTGAGTGATTTATTCAACTTAGTCACACTTATTTTTTGTTTTACGGTCAAAATGACCCGCCATAGAAAAAAAGTATAATATTCATCCATACACACACTCCTACAACTTTCCTGTGCTTGTGTGCCATTTATACACATGAAACACACAACACAAACAGACACAGTTCATGTTGTCAGTACATGTTGTCATGTTGCCGCTGCATGTGAGCCACTAATGTTCGCACAACATATGCATTGAATTTTAATTTGTGAATACATTTGTATCATTTAAATGTAACCACATTGACTTAAAAGATTGTTTGTGTTTAATGTGGTGAAAGATGCAAACAAAAATTAAAAAACAAAAAAGTATGCTTTTGTATTTATACAAAATGCAACCTGAACCATTGTAAATGTGTCTGCGTAAAAGCGCCAGCGTTAAAAGTAAATAGTTCTAACTTGAAGTTATATGAGTTCACGGATGCATTTATGTTTTAGAGGCGTTGCGTTGTAATTCAGAATTAAAACAATGTCGCCAAAATGTAAGTCTTACAGGCAAGATATGGTATGTTCAACATGAATTTGTGAATACAAAACTTATTTTGTATAATTTTTAATGTAACTAGCACATTTGACAAAAAAAAGTGTTTAATGTGGTGAAAGATGTCAATTTAAAAAGATCAGTACTTCCTTAAGTATTTACGACCCTCATAAAACTGAATTCAAAAGAAACAACAGTGTTTTTTTTTTTTTTTTTTACCGCCAAACGCGCTTCCATACCACACTTTTTTCCAGAAGTTTCCAAACTACGCCCGTTCAGAATTTTTCCTAACCACACCCCCTTACAATAGTATAAAGACTGGAAGCAGACAGCGACAGAACATGACCACAGATGCGTTTGAAATGAGGGACTGAGTAAGAATTAAATCAAGTATCTTTACACTATTTGGAGCAGAATGTGAAAAGAGAGAGAGAGAGAGATTCCCGTTTTACCTTACGAAAGACACACATGTCCAAACAAGTATCCACCGTCTAACGATTTTTGAATGTGGCCTCACACAGAGTATCTTACCATGGAAAGTCTTACCGGAAAAGACTCAGCTACATAGAGGCCATGTAACATGGCCAGAGTGAACTACGTGGCCGATGTTCTGTTGCACCACGAGATGATATCAGGTGAAGAGTTGGAGTACATCCAGGCTATGAGAGGCACTCGGGACAGGGCTAGGGCCTTGATCGACCATGCAAGGAAGAAGGGCAACGGTGTTTTGTAAAGGCGTTTATGGAAACCTGGGAGGACAACGACAACCACCACGTCTTCTGTGGCTGCGTCGCCGCACCCGAGGTGTCGGAGATATTGCGCCATCTTGGACCGATCTACGGCACTGAGGATTTTGTGGGACTCAAAGTATTTCCTGCGCGACATACAAGTGTTTTGGTCGAAGCCCCATTGCTTCGAGCCGTTTTGGATCGCCTGACTCATAGAACCCAGATAGCAGATGCAATGCGCCCGGCTTCGCATTAAAGCCAGCCGGTCTTGATCATCCTGCTGAAGCGCACAACCGTAATGACCTGGTGGAAAGGATCCTAAGCGGCACCGCGTGGCGGTGGCCAAGCGTCAAATCAGTCCGACACGTTAAATTTGCTGAATATGCGCAGCGCTATCAAGGAAATGCAGCTGATGTCAGGAGAATGTGTGCCATACACTTTCGGGGACCTCGGCGCTGACACCATGACAAGATTCATATGGACCCTGCATCTCCCAAGCAGCAAGTCAGATATGTGTCCACGAGTGTCAGTGACCTTGTAAAAGCATCCACAGAGCATGTAAATCATGACGCGTTCATATGCGTGGAAACCGTACATGCATGGCGCTGTGTAGGTTGGGAGAAATGACTTAGCCCAAAGGTTGGAGATGCACATAGCTAGGCTCGGTGTCTGAACCTGCGTGGCCTGCTTCGTTCTGGCCGGTGTTCACTCCCCTTTTCCCAACACACCCCTTTTTCCCATGCTCCAACACTCTATACCAGTAATAGCGTTTTCATTTCAAATAAAGCGAACCAGTGAGAAATCAAAGGCAGCGTGCGCATCAACACGCGCAGTGCCTCTAGCGGCCGAATCTGGGGCGCATCTACGCAGTTGATGGCGATGCGCGGCCATGCACTGCGTAGGGTGGGGTTACCTCTCCTGGCGTGATGATGTATTTACATTTGTAAAGGTGTTAAAAACGCCTGATAGACCAATGGTTAGCTTGTAAATGTGAGGGGCTATTGTTGTGGGTGTTAAATGCGTCATGCAGACGTGGCTTGTAGGATTTAAAAGTCTTGGTTTCATGCTGGCTGCTCACTTTTTTTTAACTAGCTCGTTTTTTCTCACCCTTCAACAAAACCAGCTGTGGATTTTCTTTTTTAATTCTTTTGGGTGAAAACAAGAGGAATCGTTTTTCAGCCATGTCTATCCACACATTTGGACAACAATCAGGATCATCTGATGTTGAAGAATGTGAGACAGCTAGAGTAGGACCCACTACATTTGCTCTTGTACACTAACCCCGAAAAGAGTTATGGGGAGGTGGAGAGCTGGAACACTATTTGGCTGCGACAGGCCCCTCGAAAAGAGGCATCAGGCGGCGGCGATGCTAATACTGGAATAACATGCGGTTTGAACCAGCCGAAACCAGAAGCGATTCCGTCCAGAGATCTTTCCTACAAGCATGACTGAATCGTGTACATCTGATCTAGAATATGTCGGTGTCAATGGATACAGATATTCAATTCGATACAGTGCAGGATACGTGACATTAGCTGTTTACACTAGTGTTGCTGTCGAACTATCTGGCAAAGCCAAAACAGCCTGTACAATCTCTGTGAAAGACTGGAGCCTTTTTCGTGAGGTTGTCTGCCCAAACCTTGAAAATCCTGGCTTACCTGAGCTAGTGTATGTTTGTCAATGGGACAGTAGCATTGGAGCCAGTGTCTATCGTGTGTGGAGAGCAGACCGTTTCACTAGACCTACCACAGGATTTTATTTTTCCTTAAGCATTATGCGCGAAAGGGAGAAGTTAGTTGCAGCCCGTGGTCCTGAAGAATGGAAGTTAAAACCATACCCTGTTTCTAACGAGGAATACAACAAATGGTTTTAAAAGCGTCTTCTTTATACAATGGTGTGACTGGGAGATTTTGAAGAAACAGTTTGATACCATTGACTATGTCATCCAGAAGAGACAAAATAAGGAGTTCGTATGAAAACATGAGAAAAAGATTGATATTTGGGGATGCTGACCAACAGTCTCTGCCCTGCCGCAGACCTCTATAGACCTAAAATGCTTGAGACACAAAGACTAGCAAAAACGGTGGGTCTAATTTTTTATGTGCTAATTATTTGCCAAAATAGTTAAAATGCTTTTTCGCGACTGTGATTGTAATGTGTGATTTTTTTTTCTTCCCAGAGGATCTGGAGTGGTGTCATCCGTCCCGGGGCGCCGCTTAACACCCGTATTTATTTGCAGCACTGGCCGGCAACCGGCTCTCCTAAATCCCCTTTTTCATTCATTGCCGACACCTCAAGGCCGGAACACTTTCTTAGTATTTGGTAGGATTGCCTGTTTCACTTGGGCCCAAACGTTTTGGGTATCCTTCCACAAGCTTTCTACAATAGTTTGCTGGAATTTTGGCCCCTCCTCTTGACAGAACTGGTGTAACTGGGTCAGGTTTGTAGAGCCTTCTTGCTCGCTACTCGCCTTTTTCAGTGCCGCCCACAAATGTTCTATGGGATTGAGATCAGGGGCTTTGTGATGGCCACTCCAATACCTTGACTTTGTTGTCCACTTTGTAACTAATTTGGAGGTATGCTTGGGGTCAGTGTCCATTTGGAAGACCCATTTGCGCTCAAGCTTTAACTTCCTGGCTGATGTCTTCAGATGTTGCTTCAATATATCCACAACATTTTCTTTTCTCCTTAAGGCCATCTATTTTTGTGAAGTGCACCAGTTCCTAATGCAGCAAAAGCAACCCCATAACATTATACTACCACCCCCATACTTCACACTTGGGATGGTGTTCTGAGGATTCAAAGCTTCGCCCTTTTTCTTCCAAATATACCGTTTATCATTATGGCCGAACAGTTCAATCTTTGTTTCGTCAGACCACAGGAGTCTCAGAAATTAAGATTTTTGTCCCATGTCTGGCTTTTTATGGTGGTTTTGAAGTAATGGCTTTCTTCTCCCAGAGTAACCTTTTAGCTCATGGTGGTACAGGACTTGTTTTACTGTGGACACGGTCTTACCAGTTTCAGCTAGCATCTTCTACAAGGTCTTTTGCTGTTGTCCTGGGATTGGTCGCACATTTCACACCAAAAACCTTCCTCTCTGGGATTCAAGAATCGGTCTCCTTCCTGAAGCGGTATGATGGTTGTACATTCCCATGTTTTTATACTTGCGTATTATTGTCTGAACAGATGAGCGTGGGACCTTCAGGCATCTGGAAATTGTACCCAGGATGAGCCACACTTTGTAGATGTCCACAATCATTTTCCTGATGTCTTGATTGATTTCTCTTAATTTTCCCATGATGTCAAAGAAAGAGGCTCTGTGTTTTGAGGTGTGCCTTTATATGCATCCCGAAGCGTGCCACCAATTAACTCAAATGGAGATCTAAAACAGAAAAAGTTTACTCTGATTTCATGTATGACAGTAAAGAAATAAAAGTTTACTGATAAGTTTTCTGAAGTGTATGTAAATATCTGGTTTTCAACTGTATATCAATAAATCATATGTTTTGCTATGTTAAGATGTTCGTGATTGGTTTTCAAGCTTCATGCTCCACATATCGCTATCTATAAGCGACTAAGCTAAGATGAATTTACAAATTTTTGTTATTAAAATTACTGTTTATGCATATTTTTCATTCTACATGGATTAAATCTGTAAATTAAACCTTTATTTAATTTATTTGTTGCAAAGTCCCCACTAATCACGATGGAATTTGTGTGAATTATGTAAATAACATGCAAATGAGGTCCAACCAACCATGTTAACTCAGTTTTTTACAAGTCCCCATATAGGATGGGGAAGTCATTACTTTATCAATTCAGATGTTTGAAGGTATAAGCTAACAAAGCTATGCTGAGTATACTTGATTTTTTTCATACGTCTAGCACCTTTAGAAAGGGTGGCCCCCACAAGTGATGGTTATAAAGTTGGTCCTCATAAAACATATAAATGAGTGTGTGTGTGTGTGTGTGTGTGTGTGTGTGTGTGTGTGTGTGTGTGTGTGTGTGTGTGTGTGTGTGTGTGTGTGTGTGTGTAAGCGGTGCAGAGCAGAGTTTGACCTTAGCTGACAACTGCAAGCTAGAGGCCCTTGCTCTGTTAAAGGTAGAAACTAGTCTACTCCAAGAGAGATCTTCCAACATTGATAGATGTTGTAGATAGAAAAAAAGACAATTAAAATAATCTAGCACTCAGGTTGAAATGCAGATAACATGAGACCAGGGTTACTACTTATACTTATTATTAAATACTTCAAGATAGTACTACTTACTTTTAGCGTTGGTGTTTTACAAAAAAAAAAAACAAAGTTGAATCTCATCTTACATTTTTATACATATTGTGTACGTCAAGGAGAATACAATATCATTTTAAAAGCTGTATTAATACAAAAATGTCACAAGCACTTTGTTTTTTTAACACTGGTAATGTTTGTAAATAATAAGTAAAATCCATAGTACGAAGCTCTGAGCTCAGGTTGAAATGCAGATAGCATAAGACCAGAGTAAAATGCAAATGTAGTACTACTTACTTTTAGCGTTGACGTTTTACAAAGAAAGAATTTTTGGGAGGCACCGTTGAATCTCATCTTACATTTGTTTTTAACACTGATCACATAAGGTTTTTAAAATGTTTAATGTTTGTATATTTATTATAATTAGCTAAACTACCTACTACTACTTACTACTCTTTTTTAAAGCGACATCTTTCACCACATTAAACACATCCAATCTTTTAAGCGAATGTTAGTTATATTAAAATTATACAAAATCATTTTTGTATTCATGAATTCATATTCATGTTGATCATACCATATCTTGTCTGTGAGACTTACATTTTGGCGATGTGTTAATTCTGTATTGGGAAATTCACGACGCTCAGCTAAAACATAAATGCATCTGGTGAAGTTTTTATTGAATTTTCAGTACATTGTAACAACTGAACAGTCGCCTCAATTTGTGGGTGATATATGGAAAAAAACACCATAAACATAACATAAAATAAAATAAATGCGTAAAGGGGAGGAAACAAGAGGCGTTGATACAAAATAGAAATAAAATGTATACATTTCAAGTCACTGCTTTATCCACTAATGAGTCAAGCTGCAATGTCCTTATGCTTTATTTTAAGTAAAATGTCCACTTCTGCAATCTTTTGGCACCTTTTTCTCAGACCTAGTTCAACCTTTCCATTTCCCTTATTTCATGTATGACCTCAAACTATTGTTGCTGTTTAGGACAATCGGGTTTATACCAGTTTCTGTCCCTCTGTACTGTTACAAAGTGAAATATGGCCCAATTACAAGACAGTACATAAGAAAGGAATCTTATAGCCAAGTACATTACTCAAAACTAAATGTACATCCTCCCAAAATGACCTTTATTTTCAGAACTCCAAAAAGCTGTGTGTGTGTGATGATGTTTTACTGCTAATCTTAGGTGTAATAAAGAAAGCGCGCAAATTCTTCCAGTTAAACACACTCAATTGTTGTGAACTTGGCGGAGGTATGTTGGGTTTAACACATATTGTACCATACATCTGATGGATTTTCCATTATTAGTTCCTTTTATCACGTTGATTTCAAATATAATGTTGAGTTGCTCCTACATTCGATAATTCTTTCATACAACATAGAAATGATTTTTAGCAGTTACTATTTGGTCTTATAAGCATTTATCATTTATCTTATAACTGGATTACATTCTTGTGAGTTCTCCATTTTCAATTCTTTGTTGTAGTAATCTCTAAATTGTATATACCTAAATAAATCCCGATTGTGAAGGGGAACATTTTTTCTTTTAATGTTTGGAAAGTCTGTCATTCATTGTTGTCTATTATCGTACACACTGCCTTAATACCTTTTACTGACCAATCCTTGAATAACTCCTGGCTTAAACAGGGTGTCAAAGGCTATCCATCTAAGCATTTGGCGGGGGTCTTTCCTTAGTTTTAGCTGCCTCGTAAAGTTAAACCAGAACTTCTTTTCATAACATTGACTGTATTGCGGATAACCTTCAGCGTACGTCTCGATTTCCTTCCATCTAGCAAAATAGTTGTCATTACACCAAAGAAATAGGAACTGAGCTGCTTTAAGATTGGGGGCGCCATTCCTACTTTATTGTTTGGCCGACTGAAGTGTTGCATATTTTATTCTAGGCTTCTTTCCATCCCAGGCTAAGAGCTGATGACCACTGCTGCGCAAGGCCTGAATAGATATAGCAATCTAGGCAAAATGTTCCTAGTACAGCTAATCTTACTACTAAAATCCAATGGGTGTGTAGACCATCTTTCAATATCTTTTTTAATATTTTGGTTAATTAAATTATAGTTTACCTCATGGATACAATGATCCATTGACTTTGTTGTTGATAAAGTGTTCTAATTATAGTTACTCCAATATTCCCTCCTTTGGAGATGTACGTAATAAGTGCCTCTTTCCATGATGGGCGGGAGTTTACCTTCTCCTTTAATCCAATTAAATGCTTTCAGCAGGGCCGGGGAACTAGCTCTTCTTTAAAGGTTCTATACCACTGGAAAACCATCACTACCTGGAGTTTTACTTGATTTTAAGTTGGCTATTGCATTATTTATCTCTTCCAGTGAAAAAATCTGCTAATGATACAATCATTTTGTTTCTTGCATATCTGAGGTAGATCCAGATCGTTAAGAAAAATTTCCATTGCTTCTACTTTAGTACTACTGGTTTTGGTATATAGTTTTTTGTAGTAGTATAGGAAAATGTCTTCTATTTCTACGGCATGATATTTTTAGTTGATTTGTTTCTGGGTCCCGCATCTTATGTATGGTACTATCCGCTTCTTGTTTACGTAAGCAAGTAATTTAGCGGCCTGATTAAGTAATATGTCTGGTTGTAAAAACAAGCTTTCTTCTCAACATCTTGTTCTAATAGATCATTAATCTGATTCTTTAATTGTTGTATTTGCACTAAAAGTTGTGGATCACTGTTATTTTTATGTTGCTGCTCCACATTAGATAGGTCTAATACAAGGTTATTATATTCAAGACCCTCCTTTTTATTTGGCGTTGTTAAGGCAATCAATTGTGCAAGTCACTGCCTTCAGTGAGTCCCAGATGGATCCACCTCTCCGTTGTCATTAATCTTCAAATATTCTCTTATATCTGATTTAATTTATTATACAGCTGATTTGTTATTTAATAAGCCTATATTTAACCCGTATTCCGCATCCTACCTTCTAGTTGAACTGTTAGATATAGTGCACTATGGTCCAGAGACATCCAGCTACCTCAATTCTATTTTTCTTTAGACTAGTTGTATACAGGTAGCTATTCAATACTATGTTAAAATCACCTACACATAAACAGACACCCTTCCAGTGCAGTTACATCCATTAGTTATTTGAAAAATAGTTTTTTACTATTAGGAGTTGCACTCAACAAAAAAAATATATATATGTACGTTCTCTTTTTTTAATTTGGCCTTTACCTTAGACCTTTTAAATTGGGTTTCCCAACCCAATCACATTTAAGGACAGTAACTTCACTTCATTAGACTGCATCACAGCAGGGCTGAAAATATCTCACCCATTCTGTTCCCACACAGGCTAAACATTGAAACCATAAGTAAAGATAACTGGAGCACAATAATGTGCTTAGAACAAACATTATAACAAACACAAAATAAAACTATAAAAAGTTTTAAGTGAAGGGGAATGATACTTTGACTAACAGTGCCTGCGCCCCGTAGACAGAGCTGACCTCTCACTGCTCCCGTGAGTCAGCACATAAAATACAATATAGTAGCCTAGATATCTAGACGCACTCTAGCGGCAGCCAGGGTCAGTTTTTCAAAGTCAATTTTTACACTAATCTTGATCGCTATACCAATGTGAGTACTGATGATAGCAAAAAATAAATACAGGCCAAATCAGTGGTAGCAACACGGAGCTGCTGCAGCTAATGCCTAGAGCATCCACTTAGCTAAAGCAGCAGTTTGGGGGCATAAGATACCTTTGTGCCTCTTAACAGACAAAAATGCCAATTAAAATGTCTGTGCAACATGAACCAGGGACCTTAAATGACAACAAGATGCGTTTAGCTTAACTTAGCCAAAAGTTTTTAAATCACCTACCCATTAGCTGCTACCTGTTGGCAGGTTAAGCACTGAAGTCATTCTTAAAAATGAAGATGTGTTCAGAGTTTTGCCGACCACATACGGCCAAAGTTTAATCTATCACCTAAGCGTTGCTCTGCCTGGTTGTAGCGCTATCCTATTGGTGCAGAGGAAATTTGAGAAGACTTCCGTTTATCCCGCCCATGGGATTGAGCCCTGCCAATGGTGAGTTTCCCCAGACCCAGGATCTTGATGTGTGGGTCTGGCTAACAATAAAGTATATTATGGGACAAGTATTTACCGTCTGTATTGAAACACTACTGCTCCTCCGGTTTCTGCGCTGAAATTTCTGGAGGCGTACTCTAGCTTCGCCTGGCACTGTTCTCAAGGTCTCCACCTGTGTGCAACCCCACGTTCTGCCATGGTGAAGGCGGCTCCATCAGATGTTTCCTACCAAAGCGCTTTCTCTGACCCCTCCACATCCTATTGTGATTTTTCTGTACGCCATACATGCTTTCCAGGATAATCATCTCGCGGCACTGTATTGCTGGAATTAATTTACAAAACCCACAGGTATGAGTGCCAGGGCGTAGGTCGCGCTGTATCGCGAATCCACCTCATCACTCAGTTCGGTTAAGTAACGGTTTTGCTGGCGTATCAGCAGCCCATCTTTGCCCGCCGAGACCGAATCATTCAGATTTGTCCTCAGCTTCTGTTGGTCCCTTCATCCTCATTTGTTGGAGAGTGAATTGGTAACTTCCAGTACTCCGCGTATCGATGTCGCCGATCTAAGGTCTCCATCTTGCTGATTTTCTCATTTTGCTCCTTTGCCAATACATGTATGTCGCCTGGCTATTTGGTTGGCAGCGTCTTAGCGAACTCGTGGAATTCTTCTCTCATTATCATATTCAATTTCTTCTTTAAACATTTTTAGATCTTTTGGCAGATTCACGATTTGAAATTCGTAATCTGCTTAAGCAATGCAGCCAGCCGCG
>NC_053128.1:34348705-34372047 GCF_010015445.1 Perca fluviatilis | reverse complement strand
CCCGTGAAAGACCCACAGCCCGTAGATAAATATGAGAACTAGTTACTTAATTTATACTTATATTATTAACACTAAAGATAGTACTATTTCATCTCTGACCGCTATGGTAGCTTAATGCGAAAAAAAAACGAAAGTTGAATCCATCTTACATTTTACGCTATTGAAAATCAAGGAGGCATAGTACAATATCATTTTAGTGTTTGTAATATTACAAAATGTCACAAGCACCTTTGTTTTTTTAACACTGGTATCGGCCAAATAATAAGTAAAATCCATAGCACGAAGCCCGGAGCCTGGTTGAAATGGAGGAAGAGCAAGACCAGAGTAATGCAATCGGTAGTATCACTTTAACTGGATCGCTTTACAAAGAAAAGAAATTCCCAAAGGTCTGCTGAACCATCCACATTTGGTTTTAATCGACCGCCAGCCATAAGGTTTAAAAATGTTTACTGCTCTATTATAATTGGCCAAACTACTACTTTCATTCAATTTACTACTACCTTTTAAAGTTTAATATCTTTCACCACATTAAACAATATTATCCAACTTTTAAGCTAATGTTATTATATTAAAATTATACAAAATCACTTTTTGTATCTCATGACCATATCTGTGTTGATCACACCATATTCATATTCAGGAGACTCACATTTTATTACGTTAATTCCAGGCTAGAAAATTTAATGCATAATTATCGCTAAAACATAAACGCATCTGGTGAAGTTTTGCTGAATTTTCAGTACATTGTACCAACCGAACAGTCGCCCCACTCCAGGAGATAGGCGGAAAAAACACCATAAAACATAAACATAAAATAAAATAAACGGTGAAAAAAGAGAACAACAGGAAAAGGCGTGATACAAAATAAAATAAAAATGTATACATTTCAAGTCACTGTTTTCGAATATCCACCATCGGTCCAAGCTGCAATGTCCCTTATGTTTTATTTAAGTAAAATGTCCACCTCTGCAATCTTTTGGCAACTTTTCAGACCTAGTTCAACCTTCCATTTCCCTCATTTCATACAATCTCACCATTGTTGCTGTTTAGGACAATCGGTTTCCAGTTTCTGTCCTCCTGTACTGTTAAGCAAGTGAAATAAGGGTCACTGCAAGACAGTGCCATAAGAAAGGAATCTTATAGCCAAGCACATTTACTAAATCAATGTACATCCTCCCAAATGACCTTTATTTTCAGAACTCCAAAAACGTGTGTGTGGTGATGATGTTTTACTATAATCTTAGTGGGATAGAATTCATTCAAATTCTTCCAGTTAAACACCAATTGTTGTGAACTATGAAGTATATTGGTTTGAACACATATTGTACCATACATCTGATGATTTTCTCCATACAGTTCCTTTTGTCAATGCTGATTTCTAAATATACCGTTGAGTTGTTCTATCACATAATTCTTTTCATACAACATAGAAATGATTTAACTTAGGCTATTTAGTTCAGGGCATTTATCATTTGGTCTATAACTGGATTGCATTCTAGAGTTCTCCATTTTCAATTCTTTGTTGTAGTAATCTCTAAATTATACCCAAATAACCCTATCAGAAGGAATTTTTCTTTTACCGCTTGGAAAGCCCTGTCATTCATTGTTGTCTATTATCGTACACAATTGCCTGAATACCTTTTACTGACTAATCCTTTGACAACTCCTGAATAAATAGGGTGTCGTGCTAGTCCATCTGCTATACCATGCCTCTTAGTTTTAGCTGCCTCGCAGTTAAACTAAGGTTCCTCTTTTTCTCCTAACACTGACTGTATTGAGTAAATCTTCAACTGTGATGCCTCGATTTCCTCCATCTAGCAAATAGTTGTCACACCAAATAGGGGCGAACTGGAGCTGCTTCAGATTGGGGAGTATTCCTAATTTTATTGTTTCAATAATTAGTGTTGTATATATTTTATTCTTAGGTTTCTTTCCATCCTAGAAGATGACCACTGCTGGTAAGGGCCTGAAATAGATAGCAATTCAGGGGTACTGTTCCATCACGCGAATCTTACCACTAAAATCCATGGGTGTGTAGACCATCTTCAATATCTTTTAATATTTTGGCTAATTAATTATAGTTTACCCCCATGGATACAATGATCCATTGAGACTTTGTTACATAAAAGTGTTCAATTATGAAGTTACTCCAATATTCCTTTGGGAGTACTGTAATAAGTGCCCTCTTCCATGGATGGCATGGAGTTTACCTTCTCCTTTATCCTACTAAAATGCTTCAAAGGGTAACGGAACCAGCTCTTTAAAGGTTCTATACCACCTCAAGTCCATCACACCTGGAGTTTTACTTGATTTTAAGTTATTGCCGTGAATATTTATCTCTTCCAGTGAAAAATCGCTAATGATAAATCATTTTGTTTCTTGCCAATAATGAGGTGTAGGATCCAGCATCTAAGAAATGTTCCATTACTTACTTTTAGTACTGAGGTTTTAGCATAGTTTTTGTAGTAGTATAGAAAATGTTTCTATTTCTACTGCATGATATTTTATTGATTTGGTTTCGGTCCCAGATCTTATATGGTACCATCCGCCCTTGTTTACGGGCAAGTGCAATTTGAATGGCTCCGATTCCTCGTAATATATGCTGGTTGTAAAACAAGCTTTCTCACATCTTGTTCTTAGATCACGCTAATCTGATTCTTAATTGTTGTATTTTTGAATTCAAAGTTGTGGGATCACTGTTATTTATATGTTGCTGTTCATTACTAGATAGGTCTAATACAAGTAAGCATATATTCAAAGACCCTCCTTTTATTTGACGTTGTTACAGGCATCACTTCTCTAAGTCACTGCCCTCCTTCAGTGAGTCCCAAAGATGGATCCACCTCTCGTTGTCATTAAATCTTCTCAAATATTCTCTTATATCTGATTTTAATTTTATTATGCCAGCTGATTTGTTATTTAATGCCTATATTTAAACCCCTTATTCTACATCCTACTCTTCTAGTTGAACTGTTAGATATAGTGCACTATGGTCGAGACACTCAGCTACCTCAATTTCTATTTTCTTTAGACTAGTTGTATCCAGGTGAAGGTATACAATACTATGTTAAAATCACCTACCACACATAAACAGACACCCTTCCAGTTTTACATCCATTAGTTATTTGAAAAAGAAGTTTTTTACTATTAGGAGTTGCACATCAACAAAAAAAAAAAATATATATGTATGCTTCCTTTTTACATCTCCTGGCTTTGCTACATTAGACCTTTTTAAATTGGGTTCCAACCCAATCCACATTTAAGGAGTCAGAGAATCTCCTTCATTAGACTGCATCACAGCTGGCTGAAAAATATCTCACACCTTCTGTTCCCACAGGCTAAACATTGAAACCATAAGTAAAGATAACTGGAGCACAATATTAAAGCTTAGAACATTATGGAACGCACACAAATAAAACTATAAAAAAAGTTTTAAGTGAGGGGGAAATGATACTTTGACTAACAGTCCCTGGTAGACAGAGCTGACCTCTCACTGTCTCAGTGAGTCAGCACATAAAATTCAAGCAATAGTAGCCTAGATATCTAGACGCACTCTAGCCGGCAGCCAGGGTCAATGTTTTTCAAAGTCGAATCTTTACACTAATCTTGATCGCTATGACCATCGTGGAATGGTACTGATGATAGCAAAAAATAAATACGAAAAAGCCAAATCAGTGGTAGAAACACGCAGAGCTGCTGCAGCTAATGCCCAGAGCTTCCACTTAGCTGAAACAGCAGTTTTGGGGGCATAAGATGTACCTTTGTGCCTCTTTAACAGACAAAAATGCAATTAAAATGTCCGTGCAACAGCGAACAGGGACCTTAAATGACAACAAGATGCGTGTAGCAACTGGAACAAAAGTTTTTAAATCCCTACCATTAGCTGCCACCTGTTAACTTGGTGTTAAGCACTGAAGTCATTCTTAAAAAGAAGATGTAGTTCAGAGTTTTGCGACCACATGGGGGTGATTCTATCACCTGTTGATGTTCATTGTGTGCTATCCTATTGGTGCAGAGGAAATTTGAAGACTTCCGTTTATCCTCGCCCCATGGATTGAGCCCTGCCAATGGTGAGTTCCCAGACCAGGATCTTGATGTGGGTCTGGCTACCATGAGTATATTATGGGACAAGTATTTTACGTCTGTATTGAAACACTACTGCTCCTCCCGGTTTTCTAAGGCCTGAAATTTCTGGAGGCGCATTAGCTCACTGCTTGCCTGGCACTGTTCTCAGTCTCCACCCTGTGTGTCGCCCACCGTTCTGCCATGGTGGAAGACGCTCTATCAGATGTTTCCTACCAAAGCGCTTTTCTGACCCCTCCACATCCTATTGTGATTTTCTGTCGCCATGCTTTCGAGGATAATCATCTCCCTTTAGTACTGTATTGCTGGAAATTAATTTTTCCAAAACCCAGGTATCGTGTGCCAGGGGCTTTGTAGGGTGCGCTTGTATCTGCAAATCCACCTTCATCACTCAGTTCGGTTGCAACAGTTTTTAACAAACGCTATCACTGACCCATCTCTTGCCCTGCTCGCCGAGACCAAGTCATTCAATTTTTCCTCCAGCTTCTGTTGGTCCTTTCATCATTTGTTGGGAGAGTGTGTTTAGCTTCAGTACCTCCACATCGTTCGTCATCGATCTGGGTCTCCATCTTGCTGATTTTCTCGTTTTTGCTCCTTTATAGCATGCATGTATAGTCGCCAGCTGTTGGTTGGACGTCTTGCTTGAACTTCGTGGAATTCTTCTTGGCGTGTCATGTTCAATTTCTTCTTTAAACATTTTTAGATCTTGCTTTAGTTACGATTTACGTTTTCCAAATCTGCTTACTTATAGCTTCCGTCCCATGCACCCGTTCATGTTGTTGAGTGCATCCATATTGACCTTCTTCCCGTGTTGGTTCTTAATATTGTTCTACCGGTGTAAATTCCTTTACCCGCGGTTTATCTTACGTCCCTCTAACTTTGCCTTTGTATGCCCCTTCATGAATCTTAACAGATTCAACTTTTTTTTTGTTTTCTTTGAATTCAGTTTTATGAGGGTCGTAATCTTAAGGAAGTACTGATCTTTTAAATTGACATCTTTCACCACATTAAACACATTTTTTTTGTCAAATGTGCTAGATATATTAAAATTATACAAAATAAGTTTTGTATTCACAAATTCATGTTGAACATACCATATCTTGCCTGTAAGACTTTCACATTTTGGCGACATTGTTTTTAATTCTGAATTACAACGTACGCTCTCAAAAACATAAATGCATCCGGGTGAACTCTATATAGCTTCGTTAGAACTATTTACTTTTGCACTTGGCGTTTTCAAGAAACATATTTGTTTGTTCAGGTTGCATTTTGTATAAATACAAAAAGCATACTTTTGTTTTTAAATTTTGTTTGCATCTTTCACCACATTAAAACACAAACAATCTTTTAAGTCAATGTGGTTATATTTAAATGATACAAATGTATTCACAAATTAAAATTCATATGCATATGTGTCGGAACATTGTGGCTCCCATACGTAAGGTGCACATGACAACATGTACTGACAACATGAACTGTGTCTGTTTGTGTGCGTGTGTTTCATGTGTATAATGGCATACAAGCACAGGAAAGTTGTAGGAGTGTGTGTATGGATGAATATTATATTTTTTTTTTTTTTCTATGAAGCGGTCATTTTTGACCGTAAACAAAAAATAGTGTGACTAAGTTGAATAAATCACATTCAAAAGTAAAGAAGTCAATCCAATGAATGTTATATGTTCAAATGCCATTTGTGGTTTTGTGTGATCTGTTGAAAATGTTTTTTTTTTACTACTTCTCACTGGGCCGCTTATTTGAATTGAAAACGCAATTTCTGGTAGAGTGTTGCTGTGGGCATGGGGAAAAGTGGGAAAAAGGGGTTTTTTTGTTTGGGAAAGAAAAAGGGAGTGAACACCGGGCCAGAACGAAGAGGCACAGCCAGATGAGGTACGGAGCAGGAGGACGTAGGGACAGCCAGACATATGGACTAGAGCTAAGCATGCACAGACATACGATCAACATGTACTGACAACATGAACTGTGGCTGTTTGTGTGTGTGTGTGTGCGTGTGGTGTGTGTGGGAGGTGTGAGTGTTGTGTGTGTGTGTGTGTGTGTGTGGTGTGGTTAGAAATGCATTGACCTTTGGGTTGGGCCCATTCACGCTTATTACAATCACCTTACTTGGCCTGTTGTAAGAGGAGCCTTAACATCTTCCTATTTTACAACCCTGCCTTCACACCGTTCTGCTCTCTGCTTCAAAGAGTGTAAAGATACTTGATTTAATTCTTGGTCATTGGCTCATTTCGCAACGGTAGTGTTACTCAAACTTACATTCATGCTGTGTGTAGAATGAAAAACCTATCTTTCTCTGTTTCAAACGGGGAAGAAACCCTTTTATGCTCAAAATTTAACGCTACACCCCTCTTCTCTCACTGGATCATTTCAAACACATCCGGATATTTCATCTCTAACGCTCATTGGATCATTTAAATGAAACATTTTTCTACTTCCTGTGCCGCTCATTGCAGCACTTAACACCCGTCATTTTCGGGACACGCCTTTCTAGAAGCTTCCAGAACAGACCAGTCACACACACCTGGAAGGCATCAATCACTTTCTGACAGGTCGTGACCTCTTGACCCCAGGTCAAAAGGTCATCCATCAAAATCCCACATACTAAAGTGACAGAAACCTCCTCCTTATATCTCTGACCAGGACTTTAAAAACACAGGTATGGATCACAGGTTGGAGGGTTTTCTGTTGAATCAGTCTGTCTTCTTGTTTGTTACATCAGCTACTGCTCTGTTCCTGAGACCAACAGGCCTTTCAAAGGTTTTCCTAAAAAACCAAAGAAAAGAAAAACTAGTAAAATGTTTAGTCCATTTGATAGATGGCCATTTAAAAGGACTTAACGTGTCTAAAGATGGAGTCTAGAGAGAAGTTTCCACATACAGACACCTCTGATGTTATAATGCCAGAGGTCAGGAGATGCACCAGATTTAAATGCATGAGGAAAATGTTATTTTACATAACTATACTGTATTGATTCTGCCTATTCTGTGTAGCAACATACTATATGGATTCAATAATTCTAATATCTTAATTACATGCACTGTTGATTTGTTCTGTCAAAAATTGGACATAAATAATCTTAAAACTATCAATTTAAGTAACTATGAAATCATTTTAAGTAGTTTGTTACTAAATCCGCAAAATAGTTCTTAATCAACACATATGAGTTTAATAAACTCAAAAGAAAAGAAATGCTATTGGCACTCAACATGTGGCACTGTAACCAGTAGAATGTTCTACTATGAGTGGGGGAAGAGTGGGAAGGGAATGTTCAATCACCAATATTTTGTTTTCTACCTATCTTTTGAATACATATGTGGATATATGGAGATTTTTAGTTGTTATTATTTAAAACTAGATAAGTATAACACTGACAAGATTTGATACTAGAGAGCAAAGCATGCATGAATTTGATAAAGACCTGGACCCTGATAGCCATGGGTTGAATGAAACAGGTGACACCTAAATATTATACTGACTATGAATATAATTTAAATGTTAATTTAAGGGACAGTCTGTCACTTGTTCATTTCAACATCAGAAGTCTTTACTGAACTTTCTGAAACATGGATTAGTAATGAAAAGGGTGTAGACTTTGAACTAGAAGGATACAAGTTATACCACTTAAATAGATCAGAAAAAAGAGGAGGAGGTGTGGCATTGTATGTTGACAGTCATTTGAAATGCAAACTTGTTGAAAAAATGTCTATTGCAATCGAGGGAATCTTTGAATGTGTAGCTGTTGAAAGTGATATGGGAAAAAACAGGAATGTGATTGTTGCTTGTATTTATAGAGCTCAAGGATCCAAAATAGATGTTTTTCAGGACAAATTTGAACAATTACTTGATACACAGAATAACCAGAAAACACTTTTAATAAGTGGTGATTTCAATATTGATTTTCTTAATCAATCTAAATGTAAGTTTACTTTAGATTTCTTAGATGCATTGCATACAAGATCTCTTTTTTCTTTAATTACACAGCTTAGCAGAATTACTAGCTTGTGTGCCACATTAATTGATAATATTCTCACAAATGATGTTCAAAAAATTGTTCAAAGTGGATTATTGATAAATGACTTAAGCGATCATTTGCCTGTTTTTACCATATGTGATATGCAACCTGAGATATAACAGAGCTCACATCAGCCTTCATATTTTAGAGTAAGAACTGAGAAAACAATAAATGACTTTAGGAGTGAGCTTTCACAACAGAACTGGTCAGGTGTTTATGTGACTGATGTGAATACAGCATGTGAAACCTTTTTAAATATGTATATATCTAGTTATGATAAATGTTGCCCACTAAAGCTGTCAAAGAAACCTCCTAAAAGTGATAAAACCTTGGATGACATTAGGATTAATTAAAGCAGATTGTATAAAGACTTGGGACACCTAATTGTGAGGCCAAATATAAAGCATACAAAAATAAATTGACGACAATTTTAAGAGAAACTAAAAGGGATTATTACAATAAACAGTTGAAAGATAAAAAAGGAAATATGAAAACATGGAAAATATTAAATAAAATAATAAAACCAAACTCACAACATATTAAGTTCCCTGAATATTTTGTGTACAATGAAACTGTTATGAACAATAGCATAGATGTGGCCAATGAATTTAACTCATTTGTTATTAATATTGGGGAAAACATTGCCAAATCAATTGATATATCTAACCAAAGGCAAAATGCTACCTGCAGAATAATGCAGTCCATGTTCCTGGGTGAGGTTAAGGAAAATGAAATTGTGTCTATTGTTAGCAAATGTGAAAATAAAACATCTACTGATAGTGATGGACTGGACATGACCATTGTAAAAAGGACCATTAACTGCATTATTAATCCTCTGACTTTTATTTTTAATTTGTCTATACATTCGGGTGTTTTTCCTGAGAAGATGAAGGTCGCCAAAGTCGTTCCACTTTTCAAAAAGGGAAATGTACATCACTTTAATAACTATAGACCAGTGTCATTGCTCTCTCAGTTTTCTAAAATCCTGGAAAAGTGGTTTTCTCAAAAACTAAATATTTTTTTAGAAAAACATAAATTACTCACTGAAAAACAATATGGCTTTAGAGCAAAAAGATCAACAGCTTTGGCATTAATTGAACTTATAGAAAAAATTACATCTGCAACTGAGAATAAGCAACACACAGTGGGGGTCTTCATCGACTTAAGCAAAGCATTCAACACCAAAAATCATAGTCTGCTATTGTCAAAATCATACAACTATGGCATTAGGGGTCTAGCTCATAAATGGCTCAAAAGTTATCTCAGCAATCGACAGCAGTTTGTTCAAATTAAAGGTAAAAAATCTGAGTTAAAAGATATAATATGTGGAGTACCACAAGGGTCCGTTTTAGGCCCATTACTTTTTATTTTGTCCATTAATGACCTCTGCGAAGTGTCTAACCCCTTGACGCCTGAATTTATTCACAATTATATAAGAACTTTATTATGTGTGCTCCTGGCTCCAAGCTGATGCTAAATTAAATTGAGATTGTTAATTTGTCTATAGCATATAGAATAGATATAAATTTAGGTATGATGCAAATTGGCGACAACAGGCATTTATGGTAAAATTCTTTACAAAATGGTAAGATTAAAAAAACACATTTTCAAGTAATTGACAAATAAATGAATACACACGCTATCTCGCCTGCAGTCGGAATGGAAGGGGTTGGATGCTAATTAGCGACAGTTGGCGTTAAGGGGCTAAGGTAGTACAGTGTTTGATGTTTGCCTATGATACCAACATTTTTTATTCTGGAAATAATCTGTCAGAAATTATAGAAAATATAAATTCAGAAATGGAAAAATTAAGAAATGGTTTGATAAAAATAAATTATGTTTAAATTGGGAAAAAACTAAATACATGATTTTTGGTAATTGTAAAAAGAATGAAAACGTAAGACTAGCAATTGAAGGAATTGATATTGAAAGAGTTAATGAGATAACATTTTTAGGTGTTATTTTGGATGATTAATTGAATTGGAAAGATCACATAGTTTATATATTTTTTTTTATTTTTTTTTTTTTTTGTTTTTTTTTTTTTTTTTTTTTTTTTTTTTTTTTTTTTTTTTTTTTTTTTTTTTTTTTTTGTTGGAGGAATTTTGGTTAAAATTTTTTTTTATTTATTTTTTTTTTTTTAAAATTATTATTATCAAAAAAAAAACAATTATTTTTTTTTTTTTTTTATTTTTATTTTTTGTTTTTTTTTTTAAAAAAAAAAAAAAAGGTGTTTTTTTTTTGTTTAAAATATAAAACTTTATTTAAATTTAGTGTTTAAATTTTTTTTTTTTTTTTTTTAAAAAGTTTGTTATAAAAATTTTATTTTTTTTTTTTTTTTTTTTAAATTAAAAATTTTTGTTGTTTTTTTTTTTTTTTTTTTTTGGGGTTAGGTTTTTTTTTTTTTTTTTTTTTTTTTTTTTTTTTTTTTTTTTTTTTTTTTTTTGTTTTGTTTTTTGTTTTTTTTTTTTTTATTTTTTTTTTGGGGTTTTTTTTTTTTATTTTTTTTTTTTTTTTTTTTTTTTTTTTTGTTTTTTTTTTTTTTTTTTTTTTTTTGTTTTTTTTTTTTTTTTTTTTTTTTTTTTTTTTTATTTTTTATTTTTTTTTTTTTATAAATATAGGTAGTAATTTTTTTTTTTTTTGTTGGAAAATAAAGATAGGGCGTTGATCCACTCATTTCTATTTTTTATGTGCACAAATAAGTGACAGGTACCATAAGATTTTCTTCTTCCTGTTCCTTTTTTTCATTCATGCATGTTATGAATGAATGAATGAATGAATAAAGACTTTATTTCTTCACAATAATTAGTTGGTGCAATAATTTATCAGTCATCAAAATCAGAATAGATAGAAAGATGCTCACAGTCATATTCAAAGTAAAATAAGAGAAACAAAAGTCAATAAATGTATAAAGTAACAAAACTACAGTAATAAATAAATAAAAAAACGTTAAATAAAAGTAAGATTAGGTTAAAAAGATCAAATGGATTGTACAAATTCTATTGTAGTACGGTGTCAACATAAATACAGTACAAACATAAATAAGTACAGTGTGAATATAAGTAGCGTGTGAAATATCTGTTATTTATTTACTGCTACTTATAGTCATACTGTACTTTATTTATGCTCAGACTGCACTACAATAGCATTTGTACAATCTATTGTTTTAGAAACAATCTTTTTTAATATAATCTTACTTTTAAACACAATATTACTTTACTTACTGTTTCTGCGAAATCGCGTGACATTAAAATCTTCAACAAAAGAAGAAGGGGTCAAAAGTGACCGAAAGAATGACTTTGTTTCATATCTTTGCTGCTATGCATTTTATTACCCAATATTTCATGAACTCCTCATGTAAGTTGTTATTTAGAAAAGCTGCACGACATCTGGGAGCAATAACACTGCCTCTAACCTTCTGATTTTCAACATAATGTCAACTACAACAGCAAAGAACTGTGTGTGTATGTGTGTTGTAATGGGAAAATTACATTTAAGCATAATTCCTTATATTTTTATGTTAAATTCGTACTTTACTTCTCTCACAAATGCTGAAAGAGTTGATCTCATTTCACATGCAGATTTTGATTCTAACTGCTGAGCTTTCCAGTCTGGAACATAATGTGAGCACTGTTTGTCTGAACAGATAGGGGCTACAAGGTCACCCTAAAACTATCGTACAGGGAGGAGGAGGCGAAATGGCTCCGAGATGTCTCTTGTGTTTTTTCTGATTATCTTCATGTGTATCAGATTGCCTGTAAGAATTGTAGCGTCATAATAATCCAAGTGTGTGTGTGCTGTCACTCTGAAGATGCATATAAGCCTGGTGTTCTGTTCACTCATTGGAGGAACTGACTCCACACGGGGCTGCGGCCTTTTGTGAAATCATGTTGATCCTATTTGCAAATATATCTTTCTAATAAAATACAAAAACCCAACTTGGTTTTAGTCTGTCTGTCTTATTTGTTTCAATTTACTAAACTCTGAAAACTTTCCCCCCTGCTGCAAAGGACACCACAGTGTGTGTGTGTGTGTGTGTGTGTGTGTGTGTGTGTGTGTGTGTGTGTGTGTGTGTGTGTGTGTGTGTGTGTGTGTGTGTGTGTGTGTGTGTGAGTGTGTGAGTGTGTGCGTGTGTGAGTGTGTGTGTGTGTGTGAGTGTGCGTGTGTGTGTGTGTGTGAGTGCGTGTGTGCGTGTGTGTGAGTGTGTGAGTGCGTGCGTGTGTGAGTGTGTGAGGGTGTGTGAGTGTGTGTGTGTGAGTGTGTGAGTGCGTGTGTGCGTGTGTGTGAGTGTGTGAGTGTGTGTGAGCATGTGTGTGTGTGCGTGTGTGAGTGCGTGTGTGCGTGTGTGTGCGTGTATGTGTTTGTGTGTGAGTGCGTGTGTGTGTGCATGTGTGAGTGCGTGTGTGTGAGTGTGTGAGTGCGTGTGTGAGTGCGTGTGTGCGTGTGTGTGTGTGTGTGTGTGTTGTGCGTGTGTGTGCATGTGTGGTTGTGTGTTGTGTAGTGTGTTGGTGTGGGGGTAGTGTTGTGTGTGGTGTGTGTGGGTGGGAGTGTGAGTGTTAGTGTGTGTAGAGGTTTGTGAGTTTTTGTTTTTTTTGTGGTGGTTGTTTGTGTGTGTGCGGGTGGGGGTGTGTTTGTGTGGTGTGGGGTGTGTGTGTTGTTGGTGGTGTGATTGGTGTGTGTAGTGTGTGTGTGTGTGAGGTGTGTGTGTGGTGTGTGTGTGTTGTTGTGTGTGGTGTGTTGTGTGTGGTGTGTGGTGTGTGAGTGTGTGTGTGTGTGTGTGTGTGTGTGTTTGTGTGTGTGTGAGTGTGTGTGTGTGAGTGTGTTGTGTGAGTGTGTGTGTGTGTGTGTGTGTGAGTGTGTGTGTGTGAGTGTGTGTGTGTGAGTGTGTGTGTGTGAGTGTGTGTGTGTGTGTGAGAAGAAGTGAGAAGGAAAGATGTCGTTCACACAGAAACATCAACTCATTTCTAAAAAATCTACTATTAATTCTTTCTTTCTTTACTATTTCTTTATTAATTCTTTCTCCGAACATGAATATTAGGGAAGAAAAGGATTCTGTCTGAGGGCTTTTATTTTGAAACAGGAAGTGTTGAGTTTGTACAGAAACTAAATCTGAAATAACAGCTGATTATTGTTTTCATGTTTTCATATTTTTATATTTTCTTGTTAATTAATGAAATGTTGATTTATTCTGTAACTGTAACCGTAGCGATGTTAGTTTAATGTCTCTGGTCTGTTTTTGATATATTTCTTGTTTTATTGATTTTATTTCATGTTGATTTGGGTTCTGTCTTCTGATTGGTCCCCAACACCAGACATCATCCAATCAGAACCCTGATGTTGTTTTACATTTTATTAATAATTAATCCAGCTGTTATTCTGTTATAAGAGGATTTGTTTTTGTCATTTTAGGCTTTTATTAGTGACAGCTTTGAAAGAAGAGAGGGGGGGGGGGGCATGCAGGATAGGGCCTCAGGTTGGACTCGAACCTGTGGCCTCTGCGTCGAGGACTGAGGGCGCGCTCTACCACTGGACCACCCAGGGGCCTGGACGTCACTAGTCAGATTATTTGTAGTTAGATAGAGATTGTCTTGGTTTTTTTAAGATTATTTTTTGATCATTTTTAGGCCTTTATTGACATGACAGCTGAAGACAGGGGGAGAAGGATGACAAGCAGCAAAGGGCTGCAGGACGGAGTCAAACCTGCGGCCGCTGTGTCCAGGAGTAAACCTCTATATATGGGCCCTCTCTACCAGCTGAGCTAACCGGGCGCCCAGCTTGTTTTAAAGTAACACCTGTCACACCTCTAACGTGTTTTACTGCTTTTTGGACATTTCTGACACTCTTTTCAGATGTTCTCCATTTTGTTAAATGTATTTCTTTGAAGCTAAATGTATTTTATTGTATTTTCTTCTTTTATGCCCTCTTCACCTTCCTAAAATAATTGCCTAAGTCATTTTTTAACAAAAATGATTTTGTTGCCTAAATCATCTCCTCATGGTGCAGGCCACCTCTGGTAAAATTGCCTACATCCTCAGTTGAACAGGTCATGTGATTCTACACCTTGTATAACTGCCTATGTCAAGCATGTGACTTAGGCAGTTTTATTTTTTGTGTTTTCTGAAAAACCTGAAAAAATGACTTAGGCAATTATTTTAGGAAGGTGACGAATTTAGAAAGGCATCTGCCAAATAACATGCATTATTATCTGTAACATCTGTAACATCTGTAACGTGTGTATGTTTCATTAAATACACAATCTACACTTGAAGTGGTTTTATCTTCATTTGGAAGTTGTAATGCTTACATATTTCTGCTAGTTTTATATTTTCATGCTGTTGTATATACTATAAAATATGTTTTATTGATCGTTAATATTAAAAGATACAAGGGGAGAAAAGCCAAAAAGCATAATAAGAGCACTTAACAAACTTGGAGCTGGTTAAGTGACCTTCACTGATGTTTCTATTTAATATCGGATTTATTTTCGCTCCTTTTGAATCAATAATTCATTCAACCAGGAAGCTGAGCGATCCCTGGTGTCAAACAAACTCCACGGCATGCCCAGACTGCAGAGACCTGAGACCCTGAGACCTGAGACTCTGAGACCTGAGACTCTGAGACCTGAGACCCTGAGACTCTGAGACCTGAGACCCTGAGACCCTGAGACTCTGAGACTCTGAGACCCTGAGACTGCAGAGACCTGAGACTCTGAGACTCTGAGACCCTGAGACTGCAGAGACCTGAGACTCTGAGACTCTGAGACCCTGAGACCTGAGACTCTGAGACCCTGAGACCCTGAGACCTGAGACTCTGAGACCCTGAGACTGCAGAGACCTGAGACTCTGAGACTCTGAGACCTGAGACCCTGAGACCTGAGACCCTGAGACCTGAGACTCTGAGACCCTGAGACTCTGAGACCCTGAGACCTGAGACCTGAGACCCTGAGACCTGAGACCTGAGACTCTGAGACCCTGAGACCTGAGACTCTGAGACCTGAGACCCTGAGACTCTGAGACTCTGAGACCCTGAGACCTGAGACCTGAGACCTGAGACCCTGAGACTCTGAGACTCTGAGACCCTGAGACCTGAGACTCTGAGACCTGAGACCCTGAGACTCTGAGACTCTGAGACCCTGAGACCTGAGACCTGAGACCCTGAGACTCTGAGACCCTGAGACTCTGAGACCTGAGACCCTGAGACCTGAGACCTGAGACACTCTGAGACCCTGAGACTCTGAGACCCTGAGACTCTGAGACCCTGAGACCTGAGACTCTGAGACCCTGAGACTCTGAGACCCTGAGACCCTGAGACTCTGAGACTCTGAGACCCTGAGACCTGAGACCTGAGACTCTGAGACCCTGAGACTCTGAGACCCTGAGACTCTGAGACCTGAGACCCTGAGACCCTGAGACTCTGAGACCCTGAGACTCTGAGACCTGAGACCTGAGACTCTGAGACTCTGAGACTCTGAGACCTGAGACCTGAGACCCTGAGACTCTGAGACCCTGAGACCCTGAGACTCTGAGACTCTGAGACCCTGAGACCTGAGACCCTGAGACTCTGAGACCCTGAGACCCTGAGACCTGAGACCCTGAGACTCTGAGACCCTGAGACCCTGAGACTCTGAGACTCTGAGACCCTGAGACCTGAGACAGGACATTCAGAGAACAGAAATGATTTATTGTGTAGAGAAGTTATCGTCACACAAAGTAAACAAACAAACTGTGTTCTGGTTCATTTATTTATTTGTGTTTTTGTTACAAAAAAACTAAAATAAAAGTTTCATCACCATGGAAACAAAATCTTAAAAATCAGAAATCTCTCAATACCTAAATATTCTTCTTTCAAAACTCCAGGAGTCAAAATACCTCCTTTTACACTCTGTCTGTGTCTGTGTGTTTGCATGGGTGGCTTGGTGAGTGTGTGTGTGTGTGTGTGTGTGTGTGTGTGTGTGTGTGTGTGTGTGTGTGTGTGTGTGTGTGTGTGTCTGTGTGTGTGTGTGTGTGTGTCTGTGTGTGTGTGTGTGTGTGTGTGTGTGTGTGTGTGTGTGTGTGTGTGTGTCTGTGTGTGTGTGTGTGTGTGTGTGTGTGTGTGTGTCTGTGTGTGTGTGTGTGTGTGTGTGTGTGTGTGTGTGTGTGTGGTTGTGTGTGTGTGTGTGTGTGTGTGTGTGGTCTGTGTGTGTGTGTTGTGTGTGTGTGTGTGTGTGTGTGTGTGTGTGTGTGTGTGTGTGTGTGTGTGTCTGTTGTGTGTGTCTGTGTGTGTGTGTGTGTGTGTGTGTGTGTGTGTGTGTGTGTGTGTGTGTGTGTGTGTGTGTGTGTGTGTCTGTGTGTGTGTGTGTGTGTGTCTGTGTGTGTGTGTGTCTGTGTGTGTGTGTGTGTGTGTGTGTGTGTGTGTGTGTGTGTGTGTGTGTGTGTCTGTGTGTGTGTGTGTGTGTGTGTGTCTGTGTGTGTGTGTGTGTGTGTGTGTGTGTGTGTGTGTGTGTGTGTGTGTGTGTCTGTGTGTGTGTGTCTGTTGTGTGTGTGTGTGTGTGTGTGTGTCTGTGTGTGTGTGTGTTCTGTGTGTGTGTGTGTGTGTGTGTGTGTGTCTGTGTGTGTGTGTCTGTGTGTGTGTGTGTGTGTGTGTGTGTGTGTGTGTGTGTGTGTGTGTCTGTGTGTGTGTGTGTGTGTGTGTGTGTGTGTGTGTGTGTTACAGCAGAGCGCTCTTGGCATACGTCAGCAGACACAATGATTGGTCGAATGAAGCCTGTAGCTCCGCCCATCCCGCCTCCAGCCGGGAGGAGAGGCGGAGCAACGCTGCCATGGCAACAGGGTCCTGCGACAGCGAGCGGAGATGGAGCTGAAAAACATACAGAAAAACAGGAAACTGAGTAAAGATTTTCACAATAAAAGACTGTGTGAAATCTAATCAGGAAACTGAGTAAAGATTTTCACAATAAAAGACTATATGAAAGCTAATCAGAAACTGAGTAAAAATTTCACAATAAAAGACTGTGAAAGCTAATCAGGAAACTGAGTAAAGATTTTCACAATAAAAGACTGTGAAAGCTAACGGCTCGCTGCATTCTGATTGGCTGACCTTGAGGAACAGAGCCAGGTAGGCGTGCGCCAGGTCGAAGTCCCGCCCACTGGCCAACATGCTGTCAATCATCTGGATGAAGGCGAGCAGGAGGCTGCTGGCCCCGCCCCCTTCTGATGTCAGACCGCTGGCTCCGCCCCCCTCTGATGTCAGAGCGCTGAGCTCCACAGAGAGCGCCGACGGCCCACAATCCTTCAGGAGACGCAGCGGGCGCTCAACTACAGACAGACAGACAGACAGACAGAGAGACAGGCAGACAGAGAGAGAGACAGACAGGCAGACAGACAGACAGACGGACCGACAGAGAGACAGACAGACAGGCAGGCAGAGAAACAGACAGAGAGACAGACAGAGAGTTAGTAAAACATCTCACACCTAAGGATATTTTATAAAAATAACTGACAAATAAAAATACAACAATTAAATGATTGTGATTAAGTAATGATTGATTAAATGATGACAATGAATATAATGATGAATGAGAGAGATGTGGACTCACATGATCCAGACAGACAGACAGACAGACAGACAGACAGGCAGATTATAACTGTCTGTCTGTCTGTCTGTGACTATGACGTTAATGATGAATGAGAGAGAAGTGGACTCACATGATCCGGTCTGCAGCGCTGACTCCAGATCAGAGCTGAACTCTGACCTCTGAGACAACAATCCCCAACGCAGCAGCTTGGACTGAACAACAACATATCATCCATTAGTATTATTAATATTACACATTATTATTCTATAAGTGTCTGACAACATTATGGGATGGATCCCTACAGAGATAGACCTTTTAGTTAAAGAGTAAGATCCTTTTAGTTTAACATGAAACAGCCCCGAAATCACCATCACCAAACTCACCTCACTTCTGTTTTAGTAATATTGCTGTTTTTCAGCACCATGGACAGGGCCCCCTTCTGTTTTAGTAATAACGCTCATTTACATGGAGTCTGGTGGAGATATGCTGGCTCTATACACACTAAAAGTCCTGATTATTTACATGGAGTCTGGTGGAGATATGCTGGCTCTATACACGCTAAAAGTCCTGATTATTTACATGGAGTCTGGTGAAAGGAAAAGATTTTTTAAATAAAAAAAAAAAAATATATTTACATGGAGTCTGGTGGAGATATGCTGGCTCTATACACGCTAAAAGTCCTGGTTATTTACATGGAGTCTGGTGGAGTTTGGTGATGGGGGTTTCGGGGCTGTTTCTGGTTAAAATGTAAATATCTGAAATAAAAGCTCTGCGTGGAAGAAGCAGCAGTAGAAGAAGAAGAAGCTGTACCTGTGTTTCCTGTTCGGTTGCCGTAGGCGCGGCGAATCTCGGCGTGAGACCAGGAAGTGTTGGCAGGAAGAACGGAGCAGCAGCCGGAGCAGCAGGAGGAGCTACAGGTTTATTCCTCCTCCACACACACACACACACACACACACACACACACACACACACACACACACACACACACACACACACACACACACACACACACACACATCTAAATTATAAATCATGTATACAGACAGACTTTGGCGTGATGTGGTGATGATGGCAGTGATGATGGCAGTGATGACGTCAGTGATGATGTCACCGTGATGATGTCAGTGATGAGGTCACCTTGATGACGTCGAGGTGCAGCAGACTCTTCCAGCGAGACTCCGGCAGCAGCGACAGCGTCACAAGCTCCGCCCCCAGCTGCTCTGCCGACTCGTACGCATCATCGACCTCCTCTGATGTCACTTCCTGTTCCGATTCGTCCACCGTGACGCCCGGCAGGGTCTCCTCGGTCGGTTGGTGGTCAGCCGGGAGGGGGCGGAGCCCCACAGGTCCACACAGGCTCTTATTGGTCCTGAGGGAGCAGAGCTGCACTGTGATTGGCTGATCACTGTTTACAGATATTACCCATTCATAAACAACGTAAACATATAAACACGTAAATATAGATTTCCTCTGTTAATTACAAGAATATATTTACAAATAAATGACAAAGAAAAAAATATTTAAACTGTAAAAGAAAAAAATATAATTTAACTTAATTTTAAAACAAATAAAAAAAGTTTAATTTCCCCTAAAATGATAAAGAAATTAACTAAAACCAGAAGAAATAAAAATACTGAAAACTGTAGAGTATTTACACGTAATATTAAATTAATGGAGTTCAAAACATTTTTAATAATCAAAAATGTTTTTATAGATATGATTTTGCTTAAATAACTTATTTTAATATTATAAAAAATTTATATTATAAAATCAACATATTCATGTATATTTATTTTATCAAATTAAAACTTTCAAAATAAAATGAAAGAATAAAAAAAACTAATATTTTGAAGGCTGAATTAAACATAATTGTCATTATTATTAGCTGCAGTGTGATTGGTCCAGACCAGAGGTACACGCCCAGACTGTCCACGTGAGCCGTCGCCAGGAAGTCTCCGGTCGGCGACAGGGACACGCCCACCGGCGCCATGGCAACCAGGAAACAGTCCACCAGACTGAAGAAGAAGAAAATATTATTTAAGTATTTAATTATTTATTAATTAGAAGACTGTCACACACACACACACACACACAGTCTCTCTAACACACAAACACACACAGTCTCTAACACTAACACACACACACACACACACACACACACACACACACACACACAGTCTCTCTAACACACAAACACACAACAGTCTCTACACACACACACACACACACACACACACACACACACACACACACACACACACACACACACACACACACACACACACACACAGTCTCTCTAACACTAACACACACACACACACAACACGTCTCTCTAACACACAAACACACACAGTCTCTAACACTAACACACACACACACACAGTCTCTCTAACACACAAACACACACAGTCTCTACTATAACACACACACACACACACACACACACAGTCTCTCTAACACACAAACACACACAGTCTCTCTAACACTAACACACACACACACACACACACACACACACACACACAGTCTCTCTAACACACAAACACACACAGTCTCTCTAACACACAAACACACACAGTCTCTCTAACACTAACACACACACACACACACACACACACACACACACACACACACACACAGTCTCTCTAACACACACACACACACACACATTAATTAATCTCACCTTCCAGATGGGAGGTCCCAGGTACGGATGGTACAGTCCATCGCCGCGGTAACCAGCCACCGGCCGTCAGGGCTGAATGTCTGAGGAACAACACGGGCAACATTAAAACTAAACTAGAACATTCATTTCCTGCAGAAAATGCGTGTAGTCATGGTAACCAATGACCAATGAATATGTCTGTAAACATCCTTTGAAGTGTAATCAGTTAACGAGTGTGACACCTGCTGAAACTGTCAGCTGGCTCACACTGCAGCTACAGAAAGACCCTGAGAGTGAGCTCTCAAATAAAGGCTCAGACTGGCAAAACGATAACTGCTATCAGTCAAATGACGTCATCCTGAGCACCACAAAGCCTTTGTGAACGTATCGGTATAAAATGTATGTGGGTAAACTTAAAAATGTGGGCATATCAGCGATTTAAAAAAGTGGTTTGCTTTGCATTTCACTGAGAAATGTGGAGGATTTTTAACAGGGCAGCGAAGTGAGGAAGATTTGGAACTCTCATTTGGAAGCTCGCTGAGCCAAAAGTATAAGACTTATCGCATAACTTAGCACATTGGATGAAACTAGACAAAAATACCTATTTTTTGATGTATAACATGTGCATGACAAGTAACAATTGTGGGTGTGAGAGCAATTTAGAAAGAAGGAACTAAGATAATTTTTTCAAAGTTTCCCACTCTAATTGAAGACATCATCACTCTAAGCAGCCCAATACACACACATTAGAAACGCAGAAAAATCCTGAAATGAAGCCTAAACTTAAACAGCTTTTTCACAAAAACTGTAAAAGATATCAAAACATATAATAATTCCTGAATACCTGAATATTTAGTGAACAGTTTAAATTTTGAATCACGTCTGTAGGTGGAAGAATGTAGGAGGAGATACATTTTGAAGCAGAAGAGGATTTGAAGCCCGTTCTCATTTAACTTTAATGTTAAAATAAAATGTTTAAAAGCTTAATATTTAAAAAAGTATAAATAGTAGCTACAAAGTTGAAGAAGTCCCATCATCATTAGCTGTAAGAGCTGAACATTTTAAAAGTTGAATGGTGTTAATAGCTGAAAGTCTGCAGAAGTTACGGAGAGCCAAAATAAAGAACCGAATGCTGCTGAATCAGCATTCCCACTAATTAGTTCAGTCTGAGGGAAGTGGCCACTACAGTTAGCATCGTTAGCTTCCGTGGACCCACCATGTCGTTGACGTTGCCATGGTGACCTGCAAACTTCCTGACGACCCGTCTGGTTTCTATGTCGACCACCGCTAGCGTGAAGTCATCCAGCGCTAGTGCTAGCATCCCGCTAAGAAGAAACAGAAACACAACACTGTTAGCTACCTGTCTCTGTGTAGCATGGTGCTAGCTGTTAGCTACCTGTCTCTGTGTAGCATGGTGCTAGCTGTTAGCTACCTGTCTCTGTGTAGCATGGTGCTCGCTGTTAGCTACCTGTCTCTGTGTAGCATGGTGCTCGCTGTTAGCTACATGTCTCTGTGTAGCATGGTGCTAGCTGTTAGCTACCTGTCTCTGTGTAGCATGGTGCTAGCAGTTAGCTACCTGTCACTGTGTAGCATGGTGCTAGCTGTTAGCTACCTGTCTCTGTGTAGCATCATGCTAGCTGTTAGCTACCTGTCTCTGTGTAGCATGGTGCTAGCTGTTAGCTACCTGTCTCTGTCTAGCATGGTGCTAGCTGTTAGCTACCTGTCTCTGTGTAGCATGGTGCTAGCTGTTAGCTACCTGTCTCTGTGTAGCATCATGCTAGCCGGTGCAGCGTGTAGCTTCAGCTGATCTTCCTGTTTCCTGCTCTTGAAGCGCCAGAACTTGAGCAGCCAATCAGAGCCCGCGGTGAAGGTCATCTGGTTCAGGGTCTCCGTGGCAACGCCTCGCACCGCACCGCTGTGAGCTGCAACGAATATTTGGACATTTATTTTTTTGTTTTGTTTTTAAAGGTTTATTTAGATAGGGACAGATACAAATAAAACGTAGATAACCTTCAACAGTCATCTGATGTTTGTATCAGAGTGTTTGTTCCTAGTCAGGCTTTTGGTCACAAGTAAAAATACAGATTTACATTATTATTAAAAAATACAATAGAGATGAAATAAAAAGAAATGAAAACGGAAGGAAAATATAAATTTAGAGCACAATGTAAAAACTAAATATGAGAACAAGATTGTTCCTGAATTAGCCACAATTTGGTTTTTTATTTTTTTTTTTAAAGTGGCTAATGTTGGGATACATTATCCAGACAGACAGGCAGACAGACAGACAGGCAGGCAGACAGGCAGACAGACAGACAGGCAGGCAGGCAGGCAGGCAGGCAGGCAGACAGGCAGGCAGGCAGGCAGACAGACAGACAGACAGACAGACAGACAGGCAGGCAGACAGGCAGGCAGACAGGCAGGCAGACAGACAGACAGGCAGACAGGCAGGCTGACAGGCAGACAGGCAGACAGGAAGACAGGCAGACAGACAGGCAGACAGACAGGCAGACAGGCAGACACAAAGAACGGACCAATCAACAACCTTTCTCCTCGTTGCCATAGCAGCCGCGGTGCAGGCCTGACTGCAGGTTGTACACGTCGACGCGGCCACACGACGAGCCAATCACAGCGAAGTTCCCGCAGGAAGTGATGTCGACAGCCTGGCGAACAGAGACAGGAAGTCATGTGACCGTGGGAGGAATCGGGGGAGGGGCTAAGAGAAACAGGTGTGAAACTGCTGTTACCGTAGCGATGGCGTTGCCGCGAGCGATCGGCGGCTGCAGGTGATGAGCTCCCATGGTGCACCGTTGGTAGTTCCACGTCGTGGTTGCTAGGCGACCACGGTGACACGCAACGATGCCGTCCCAGTCAGACTGGCGAGCAGCCGCTGTTACACACACACACACGGACACACATACACACACACACAGACACACACACGGACACACACACACACACACACACACAGACACACACACGGGGACACACAGACACACACACACAGACACACACACGGA
>NC_053128.1:34331205-34343705 GCF_010015445.1 Perca fluviatilis | reverse complement strand
CCTTCCTGGTCAAATATCCACACCTGGACAACACACACATATCCATCATTACTCATCCTGTCACACAGAAACACACACACACACACACACACACACACACACACACACACACACAGAGACACACACACACACACACACACACACACAGAGAGCACACACACACACACACACACACACACACACAGAGAGACACAAACACACACACACACACACACACACACACACACACACAGAGAGACACAAACACACACACACACACACACACACACACAGAGACAGACACACACACACAGAGACACACACACACACACAGACACACACACACACACACAGAGACACACACACACACACACACACAGAGACAGACACACACACACACAGAGACACACACACACACACAGAGACACACACACACACATAAAGGTAGAGCAGTGTGTCCTGTCTGTCTCTTACCAGCTAACATATTTCTAGATGAACATGAATATGGAGCGTGTAGCCCAGTTCATGATAACACTAATGTTAAATCTCAACCAATAGGAATCCTTGGAGCTGATGATGGAGGTAAGTATTCATGAAAAGGACGAGTTGGTGAACGGGCAAACAACTCAACCCGTTACACACTGGAGCTTTAAGGACCAGCTGAGAGTGAAAATGAGAGCGAGAGAGAGCTGAGAATAGGTCAGAGTTTACGTGTTTAGTGACAGGAAATCAACAGCAGTCTCTGGGTAAATGCTGCAGCTCCGTAAACCTAACCTGGTGGGACCTGGTCTCTGAGATCCAGATCTCCTCCCAGATCAGTCTGGCATCTTGAGATGGAGAACATTTGGAGCCGTTAGCCTAACGACCGGCCAATCAGCGTTGGTTGGTGGTGATAGACAGATGGTTTATCCAATCAGCTAACCAGGATTTTCAGACAGCGGTAGTCCTAATTGGATCCTTCTTTTGGAATATGGACTGGGAACCTGAAATGGGGCCTTTTATTCTTTTATTCCTAAATTCTCGTTACACAAACGGCAAATCTCCTCATTTTCAATGGGAGGGGCCGTTTGCCAGTGACAAGCTCACTGGCAAATAGACAAGAAGTCTATTTTATGCAGATAATGAGCGATGCGACAAAGCAACAGCCAATCAGAGTGAAGGTAGCGTGACGGAAGGTAGTGGCTCGAGTCAAAGAAAATAATTCAAGCTTCAGGAAATCGTATTTCTGTCCATATCTTCAGGACATCATATTTCTGTCCATATCTTCAGGACATCGTATTTCTGTCCATATCTTCAGGACATCGTATTTCTGTCCATATCTTCAGGACATCATATTTCTGTCCATATCTTCAGGACATCGTATTTCTGTCCATATCTTCAGGACATCATATTTCTGTCCATATCTTCAGGACATCATATTTCTGTCCATATCTTCAGGACATCATATTTCTGTCCATATCTTCAGGACATCGTATTTCTGTCCATATCTTCAGGACATCATATTTCTGTCCATATCTTCAGGACATCATATTTCTGTCCATATCTTCAGGACATCATATTTCTGTCCATATCTTCAGGACATCATATTTCTGTCCATATCTTCAGGACATCGTATTTCTGTCCATATCTTCAGGACATCATATTTCTGTCCATATCTTCAGGACATCGTATTTCTGTCCATATCTTCAGGACATCGTATTTCTGTCCATATCTTCAGGACATCATATTTCTGTCCATATCTTCAGGACATCATATTTCTGTCCATATCTTCAGGACATCGTATTTCTGTCCATATCTTCAGGACATCATATTTCTGTCCATATCTTCAGGACATCATATTTCTGTCCATATCTTCAGGACATCATATTTCTGTCCATATCTTCAGGACATCGTATTTCTGTACATATCGGATATATTTGGCATTTTATCTCATATATTTTGTTACTTTTATCAAGAAATAAATACTTTTAAATCCCAATTCTTGTGACTTAATAATACCTCTGAAGGGACTTTTAAGACGTGCTAGAAGGTAGAACGGGAGAATTTCAGTTTACTGTTGCCAAGCAACCAGGAGTAGGCTATAGGCTCGCCCAGGAGGCCCACCTAGGAGTAGGCTATAGGCTCGCCCAGGAGGCCCACCTAGGAGTAGGCTATAGGCTCGCCCAGGAGGCCCATCTAGGAGTAGGCTATAGGCTCGCCCAGGAGGCCCACCTAGGAGTAGGCTATAGGCTCGCCCAGGAGGCCCATCTAGGAGTAGGCTATAGGCTCGCCCAGGAGGCCCACCTAGGAGTAGGCTATAGGCTCGCCCAGGAGGCCCACCTAGGAGTAGGCTATAGGCTGTAGGGGCCCATCTAGGGGTAGGCTATAGGCTGCCCCGGGAGGCCCACCTAGGAGTAGGCTATAGGCTCGCCCAGGAGGCCCATCTAGGAGTAGGCTATAGGCTCGCCCAGGAGGCCCACCTAGGAGTAGGCTATAGGCTCGCCCAGGAGGCCCACCTAGGAGTAGGCTATAGGCTCGCCCAGGAGGCCCACCTAGGAGTAGGCTATAGGCTCGCCCAGGAGGCCCATCTAGGAGTAGGCTATAGGCTCGCCCAGGAGGCCCACCTAGGAGTAGGCTATAGGCTCGCCCAGGAGGCCCATCTAGCCAGTGCATGTCTCTCTCTCTTTAGTAGCTGATGGGACTGAAGGGTTAGCACTCAGAAATAAAGTCTCACCTTGATGGCGTTGTCCGCTCCGTTGGTGACCAATAGCGGCTCTCTGTGGACAAAGGTTGCCGCGGCGACGGCCGTGCTGTGGGCGTGTCTCAGCTGAGTGACCAGCTGACGGCGCTCCAGGTCCCAGAATGCAATGTGGCCCTGAGGACTAGCAGACGCCACGATGGGAGGACCGTCTGACAGACAGACAGACAGACAGACAGACAGACAGACAGACAGACAGACAGACAGACAGACAGACAGACAGACAGACAGACAGACAGACAGACAGACAGAGATATTAAAGTGTAATTATTTTTTATCTTACTGAGTGAAATCTATGACGAGAACGCTGTAATGTAACCCTACAGGACTAATGTTCAGCAGCAGTTAGAGTCCCTAAAAGTTCTGTTGTTGCTGCTGACAGACTCACATTATTATTCTAAGTGTCTGACAACATTATGGGATGGATCCCTACAGAGATAGACCTTTTAGTTAAAGAGTAAGATCCTTTTAGTTTAACATGAAACAGCCCCGAAATCACCATCACCAAACTCCACCAGACTCCATGTAAATAATCAGGACTTTTAGCGTGTATAGAGCCAGCATATCTCCACCAGACTCCATGTAAATAATCAGGACTTTTAAGCGTGTATAGTGGCCGCATATCTCCACCAGACTCCATGTCAAATAATGGGACTTTTAGCCTGTATAGAGCAAGCATATCTCCACCAGACTCCATGTAAATAATCAGGACTTTTAGCGTTATAGAGCCAGCATATCTCCACCAGAATCCATGTAAATAATCAGGACTTTTAAACTGTATAGAGCCAGCATATCTCCACCAGACTCCATGTAAATAATCAGGACTTTGAGCCTGTATAGAGCCAGCATATCTCCACATGTAAATGGGTGAATTAAGGCTTTATTTCAACCAAACCAGAGTGGTGATTGTTGGAACAGTGGAAAGATGAACCAAGACGGCTTTTGGTAGTTTTATTTAGTTTCTGTCCACTTTTGAATGAAGTGTGTTTTACGATGATAAAAGTCCTGATTATTTACATGGAGTCTGGTGGAAATATCTAAAGTCTGATACCCATGAGTCTAATTAAATATTGACTCTATACCGCTACCCCTAAAAGCCCTGATTATTTACATGGAGTTGTGGAAATATACTGGCTCTATACACACTAAAAGTCCTGATTATAATGGAGTCTGAAAAACTGGCTCTATTACGCTAAACACCTGATTATTTACACTGGAGTCTGTGGAAATATGTCTACATACACACTTAAAAGCCTGATTATTTACATGGAGTCTGGTAAATACTATACCTTAACCTGATATTTACATGGAGTCTGTTGAATATACTGGCTCTATACACTAAAATATTTACATTAGTTAATGGTGTATATGATTGGCTCTATACACGCTAAAAGACCTGATTATTTACATGGAGTCTGGTGGAAATATGCTGGCTCTATACACGCTAAAAGACCTGATTATTTGTCTATTATAGTCTGGTGGGTTTGGCGGTAACATTTATACATACTGGACCAGTTTAAAGATTGTTTTCCCATCAGTCACACAGACACTAAACCATGGGGAAATAGGTTCCAGGTTGATAATACATCAATAGAGAGAGCTGTACCTGTTCTGAAAGCGAGCGAGGTGATTGGTCCCCAGTCCTGTGTGAAGCTCATCAGCGTCTCGTCCAATCGGATGTTGTGAATGATGATGCGTCCTGTTGCCGTGCCGACGCCGACCACGTCCACCGCGGGACTCTGGGAAACAAATAATTAATTTTTATTTTATATTATTAATGTTCCTTTCAAAATAAAAGCACTTGGGACACATGGAGGAGGCAAGTGGAGGAGATGAGGAGTGGAGGAGGCAAGTGGAGGAATGGGGGGAGCAAGAGGAGGAGACAAGTGGAGGAATGGAGGAGGCAAGAGGAGGAGATGAGGAGTCAAGTGGAGGAGACAAGTGGAGAAATGGAGGGAGCAAGAGGAGGAGAGGAGGAGACAATTGGAGGAATGGAGGAGGCAAGAGGAGGAGACAAGTGGAGAAATGGCGGAGGCAAGTGGAGGAGAGGAGGAGACAAGAGGAGGAGAAGAAGAGTGAGTTTAAGGGCGCTGAGGAGCAGCTAGAGAGAGCTGAGAGACTGACCTGCTGCAGAGAGGTGACTCCTGCTGACCAGCCGGGGAACGTAAACACCAACTTACTGAAACACACACAACATCATTATATTATTATTATTATTATTATTATTATTATTATTATTATTATTATTATTATTATTATTATTATTATTATTATTATTATTTTAATGTGATTATGTCTGCTAACAAAGCTAACAGATATATAAGAAGGTAAGGGAGAAACAGAAGAAAAGGGAAGGAAATTAGGATGATGCTGAGACTGACATGATGAGATCTTAAAAGCTCCATGACATGGTGCTCTTTGGATCCTTTTATATAGACCTTAGTGGTCCCCTAATACTGTATCTGAAGTCTCTTTATATAGACCTTAGTGGTCCCCTAATACTGTATCTGAAGTCTCTTTTATATAGACCTTAGTGGTCCCCTAATACTGTATCTGAAGTCTCTTTATATAGACCTTAGTGGTCCCCTAATACTGTATCTGAAGTCTCTTTTATATAGACCTTAGTGGTCCCCTAATACTGTATCTGAAGTCTCTTTTATATAGACCTTAGTGGTCCCCTAATACTGTACCTGAAGTCTCTTTTATATAGACCTTAGTGGTCCCCTAATACTGTATCTGAAGTCTCTTTTATATAGACCTTAGTGGTCCCTAATACTGTATCTGAAGTCTCTTTTATATAGACCTTAGTGGTCCCCTAATACTGTATCTGAAGTCTCTTTTATATAGACCTTAGTGGTCCCCTAATACTGTATCTGAAGTCTCTTTTATATAGACCTTAGTGGTCCCCTAATACTGTATCTGAAGTCTCTTTATATAGACCTTAGTGGTCCCCTAATACTGTATCTGAAGTCTCTTTTATATAGACCTTAGTGGTCCCCTAATACTGTATCTGAAGTCTCTTTATATAGACCTTAGTGGTCCCCTAATACTGTATCTGAAGTCTCTTTATATAGACCTTAGTGGTCCCCTAATACTGTATCTGAAGTCTCTTTATATAGACCTTAGTGGTCCCCTAATACTGTATCTGAAGTCTCTTTATATAGACCTTAGTGGTCCCCTAATACTGTATCGAAGTCTCTTTTATATAGGCCTTAGTGGTCCCCTAATACTGTATCTGAAGTCTCTTTTATATAGACCTTAGTGGTCCCCTAATACTGTATCTGAAGTCTCTTTTATATAGGCCTTAGTGGTCCCCTAATACTGTATCTGAAGTCTCTTTTATATAGACCTTAGCGGTCCCCTAATACTGTATCTGAAGTCTCTTTTATATAGGCCTTGGCGTCCCCCTAATACTGTATCTGAAGTCTCTTTTATAGGCCTTAGTGGTCCTCTAATACTGTATCTGAAGTCTCTTTTATATAAGCCTTAGTGGTCCCCCTAATACTGTATCTAAAGTCTCTTTTATATAGACCTTAGTGGTCCTCTAATACTGTATCTAAAGTCTCTTTTATATAGACCTTAGTGGTCCTCTAATACTGTATCTGAAGTCTCTTTTTATATAGACCCTTTAGTGGTCCCCTAATACTGTATCTGAAGTGCAGCTAGTCACCTATATCTGAAGTCTCTTTTATATAGACCTTAGTGGTCCCCTAATACTGTATCCAAAGTCTCTTTTATATAGACCTTAGTGGTCCCCTAATACTGTATCTGAAGTCTCTTTTATATAGACCTTAGTGGTCCCCTAATACTGTATCTGAAGTCTCTTTTATATAGACCTTAGTGGTCCCTCTAATACTGTATCTGAAGTCTCTTTTATATAGACCTTAGTGGTCCCCTAATACTGTATCTGAAGTCTCTTTTATATAGACCTTAGTGGTCCCCTTAATACTGTATCTGAAGTCTCTTTTATATAGACCTTAGTGGTCCCCTAATACTGTATCTGAAGTCTCTTTTATATAGAGCCTTAGTGGTCCCCTAATACTGTATCTGAAGTCTCTTTATATAGACCTTAGTGGTCCCCTAATACTGTATCTGAAGTCTCTTTATATAGACCTTAGTGGTCCCCTAATACTGTATCTGAAGTCTCTTTTATATAGACCTTAGTGGTCCCCTAATACTGTATCTGAAGTCTCTTTTATATAGACCTTAGTGGTCCCCTAATACTGTATCTGAAGTCTCTTTATATAGACCTTAGTGGTCCCCTAATACTGTATCTGAAGTCCCTTTTATATAGACCTTAGTGGTCCCCTAATACTGTATCTGAAGTCTCTTTTTATATAGACCTTAGTGGCCCCTTAATACTGTATCTGAAGTCTCTTTATATAGACCTTAGTGGTCCCCTAATACTGTATCGAAGTAGTTCTTTTATATAGGCCTTAGTGGTCCCCTAATACTGTATCTGAAGTCTCTTTTATATAGACCTTAGTGGTCCCCTAATACTGTATCTGAAGTCTCTTTTATATAGACCTTAGTGGTCCCTCTAATACTGTATCTGAAGTCTCTTTTATATAGGCCTTAGTGGTCCCCTAATACTGTATCTGAAGTCTCTTTTATATAGGCCTTAGTGGTCCTCTAATACTGTATCTGAAGTCTCTTTTATATAGACCTTAGTGGTCCCCTAATACTGTATCTGAAGTCTCTTTTATATAGGCCTTAGTGGTCCTCTAATACTGTATCTGAAGTCTCTTTATATAGACCTTAGTGGTCCCCTAATACTGTATCGGAAGTCTCTTTTATATAGGCCTTAGTGGTCCCCTAATACTGTATCTGAAGTCTCTTTTAGACCTTAGTGGTCCCCTAATACTGTATCTGAAGTCTCTTTTATATAGACCTTAGTGGTCCCTAATACTGTATCTGAAGTCTCTTTTATATAAGGCCTTAGTGGTCCCCTAATACTGTATCTAAAGTCTTTTTTATATAGACCTTAGTGGTCCTCTAATACTGTATCTAAAGTCTCTTTTATATAGACCTTAGTGGTCCTCTAATACTGTATCTGAAGTCTCTTTATATAGACCTTAGTGGTCCCCTAATACTGTATCTGAAGTCTCTTTTATATAGACCTTAGTGGTCCTCTAATACTGTATCTGAAGTCTCTTTTATATAGACCTTAGTGGTCCCTAATACTGTATCTGAAGTCTCTTTTATATAGGCCTTAGTGGTCCCCTAATACTGTATCTGAAGTCTCTTTTATATAGACCTTAGTGGTCCCTAATACTGTATCTGAAGTCTCTTTTATATAGGCCTTAGTGGTCCCCTAATACTGTATCTGAAGTCTCTTATATAGACCTTAGTGGTCCTCTAATACTGTATCTGAAGTCTCTTTTATATAGACCGTAGTGGTCCCTAATACTGTATCTGAAGTCTCTTTTATATAGACCTTAGTGGTCCCCTAATACTGTATCTGAAGTCTCTTTTATATAGACCTTAGTGGTCCCTAATACTGTATCTGAAGTCTCTTTTATATAGACCTTAGTGGTCCCCTAATACTGTATCTGAAGTCTCTTTTATATAGACCTTAGTGGTCCCCTAATACTGTATCTGAAGTCTCTTTTATATAGACCTTAGTGGTCCCCTAATACTGTATCTGAAGTCTCTTTATATAGACCTTAGCCATGGGACCTTTAAGATGCTAAGATGCTAACATGCTAAGCTAACCTGGTCTTGATGTTCCAGAGCTGCAGTGCACCCTGGGAGCTTCCCAGCAGCACCTTGTTCAGGTAGGTGCTGGGATGCATCATGGCCGACACGTCGAAGGAGGCGGAGTCAAACTGCAGCCGCAGGTACTCGTCTGAGAGAGAGAGAGAGAGCAAGGCATTATGGGTAACACGTCTCAGAGAGAGAGAGCAAGGCATGATGGGTAACACGTCTCAGAGAGAGAGAGCAAGGCATGATGGGTAACACGTCTCAGAGAGAGAGAGCAAGGCATGATGGGTAACAACTGAAACTGCCCCCTCACCTCCTCCCTGGACGTCCCACACGATGACATCACCACCAGCGTCGGCTGAGATCAGCTGATCGCCCAGAGGAAGCAGCAGACGCACTTCCTGCCTGTGTCCATGGTAACGCATCACCACCTGTACAGAGAGAAAACTACGTTTCAGTTCAACGTTTCTCTAGAAGATGCCCCCTACAGGCTGACTACTGAACTACAGGCTGCCTACTGGACTACAGGCTGACTACTGAACTACAGGCTGCCTACTGGACTACAGGCTGACTACTGGACTACAGGCTGACTAGTGAACTACAGGCTGCCTACTACTGGACTACAGGCTGACTACTGAACTACAGGCTGCCTACTGGACTACAGGCTGCCTACTGGACTACAGGCTGACTACTGAACTACAGGCTGACTACTGGACTACAGGCTGACTACTGAACTACAGGCTGACTAGTGAACTACAGGCTGACTAGTGAACTACAGGCTGACTAGTGAACTACAGGCTGACTAGTGAACTACAGGCTGACTAGTGAACTACAGGCTGACTACTGAACTACAGGCTGACTAGTGAACTACAGGCTGACTAGTGAACTACAGGCTAACTAGTGAACTACAGGCTAACTAGTGAACTACAGGCTGACTAGTGAACTACAGGCTGACTAGTGAACTACAGGCTGACTAGTGAACTACAGGCTGACTACTGAACTACAGGCTGACTACTGAACTACAGGCTGACTACTGAACTACAGGCTGACTACTGAACTACAGGCTGACTAGTGAACTACAGGCTGACTACAGCTGTAGTTCACTAGTCAGCCTGTAGTTCACTAGTCAGCCTGTAGGGGGTGTCTGTGTGTGTTTCTCTATGCTGTGCATAGTATGCCTTTAAATAATCAGAACTGTGTTTTTTAAATAAAGTTTTCTTGCCTCTTTGTTGCGAGCGAAGGCGCTGATGTCTCGGCCCGCGGCGGCGAACACCAACATCCTGTCTGCTGCCATACAGCTGATGTCATCGGGCAGGCTGTTACCTAGGCAACCACCACACACAGCGTTACGGCACGACACGGCAGCCAATCAGAGAGCAGAACTCTCAGAGCAGCAGCACACAAACAGATTTAAATATTGAAATGTTAAATGTTTACTCACTGACAGCAACGATCCCCAGCCTGTTCACCTGGAAAACATCAACACACATCAGCTGATCACTGCTCCCCAAATCATACACACATCAGCTGATCACTGCTCCCCAAATCATACACACATCAGCTGATCACAGCTCCCCAAATCATACACACATCAGCTGATCACAGCTCCCCAAATCATACACACATCAGCTGATCACAGCCCCAAATCATACACACATCAGCTGATCACAGCTCCCCAAATCATACACACATCAGCTGATCACTGCTCCCAAATCATACACACATCAGCTGATCACAGCTCCCCAAATCATACACACATCAGCTGATCACAGCTCCCCAAATCATACACACATCAGCTGATCACAGCTCCCCAAATCATACACACATCAGCTGATCACTGCTCCCCAAATCATACACACATCAGCTGATCACTGCTCCCCAAATCATACACACATCAGCTGATCACAGCTCCCCAAATCATACACACATCAGCTGATCACAGCTCCCCAAATCATACACACATCAGCTGATCACTGCTCCTAATATATACACATCAGCTGATCACTGCTCCCCAAATCATACACAAACAGCTGATCACTGCTCCCCAAATCATACACACATCAGCTGATCACTGCTCCCCAAATCATACACACATCAGCTGATCACAGCCCCCCAAATCATACACACATCAGCTGATCACAGCCCCCCAAATCATACACACATCAGCTGATCACAGCTCCCCAAATCATACACACATCAGCTGATCACTGCTCCCAAAATCATACACACATCAGCTGATCACTGCTCCCCAAATCATACACACATCAGCTGATCACTGCTCCCCAAATCATACACACATCAGCTGATCACAGCCCCCCAAATCATACACACATCAGCTGATCACAGCCCCCCAAAATCATATATATTATTAGTGTGTGTGTGTGTGTTTCTGTGTGTGTGTGTGTGTGTGTGTGTGTGTGTGTGTGTCTGTGTCTGTGTGTGTGTGTGTGTGTGTGTGTGTGTGTGTGTGTGTGTGTGTTTTTATGTGTGTGTGTGTGTGTTGACAGTCTGTACGGAAGCCGTCAGAGGACAAACATGCGCAGTACATTTTAAACCCATCACAACATAAAGAAAACATGACGTATTATCTCTGTAAACATCTCCCTACGTCATATACAGTTAACGGTTCTTACGTCATATAAAGTTAACGGTTCTTACGTTGTACGTGTGGAAGCTTCTACCGACCGCCGTCACCACGTAGAACTCCCGGTGCTTCTGGTGGTACCGGAGCGCGTGCGGCACGTGGCCGGAGTAGAGACCCAGAACCCGGAACCCGGAGAACAGAGCGCTGCCGCCGACCGGCATGATGTCCGGTAACAGCGGGCTGGACCGGGGAACGGAGAGACTACCGTGAATACACACACACACAGCGAGACACACCGGGAGGAGCGGAGCGGAGAGAGACACAACACATGGAGGAGCACCGGGGAACTGAGTCCGACTGGAAACTACAAACACCAGCACGAAGGTTCCGCCTGAAGCAGAGAAGTCCTCAGAGATCAGTTATTAAATAATAATAAATATAATATATAATAAATCAATGACAAATATAGAGAATTTAAAATAAATTAAACAATTAAATAAATGTAATAAAAGTATTAAGACTTTAATAAATAAAAAATAACTTATAATAAAAACAAACCGACTCATGAATAAAATTAAAAAACCTAAATGAAAATAACATACATTTAATAAAATGATTACATGAAATAAAACAATAATAAATATTAACAAAAATATTCTCAAAACTATCAATCAAACCTAAATAAATATAAATTAAATTAAATGAAAAATAAATTAAACCGAACATGTTTTAGTTTACTCAATAAATGTAAATACATGACTTTCAATTATATAAAACCTAAATAGTATATATATATATATATATATATATATATATATATATATATATATATATTATATATATATGTTATTATATATATATACTGTATTTATAAATACAATATATACAAATATAACTATATATATATATTCATTTATTAAGATTTATCTGATAATAAATATATATACACATACATACATATACATATATATATATATATAATATTATATATATTATATATATATATATATATATATATATATATATATATATATATATATATATAATCTTGGTATTTAAGAACGTTTCTGAATCGTCTCCATTTTTTTAAATTTTATTTCACATCAAAACAAATTTACAGCAGAAAGAAACTTTATTTATTTTTCTATAAGTGCAAAGTTTCAACGCGTGACATTTACAACAGAACACTTTGAATAAACTTTATTTAAACCAGTGCAGCAGAAACAAACACTTTGAATCAACTTTATTGATTCTTTCAGACTTTACAAGAATGTCACGTTCATTTCCTAAAACCTTTATTTTGAAAATCATCAACCCTTTCTTCCCTCATTTGGTTTGAATATTTAATAATTTATAATAATTAATTAATTCATTAATCACTTATAATTTAATCTAAATCTACATTTTCTTTTAACACTTTTTTTCATTTTTACAACTTTATACAAATAAAAAGTGGAACACGGACGAGTCATGAGGAGGTCATGCTTTATGCTGGAA